>NC_058134.1:23684355-23697734 GCF_016433145.1 Gracilinanus agilis | reverse complement strand
ATATATATATATATATATATATATGCCATCTCTGGCAAGAATCTGGGAATCTTGGGCTTTGGTCCCTTCCTGACTCAAGCCTACTCTTTGGCTGACCTTAATTTGTCTGGCCCGTCCATGTGGTTAGCTGGGCCCATGGACAATCTAGGACCTGATGAAGCAGAAGTAACTCAGCAGGTGTAAGAGGGGAAACTAGAATGAGCTAATTCCATTTACACACAGGAGACATTGGGAAGTTAGGCTGGTATAATTTTTTTTCTTTCTCTTTGCTAATAAATATTTATAATTTTAGTATAAAGCCTCTAAGATTAATTTTTATTCATAACAAATGCAATGGATGACTTTGGGGTCTTCAATTTCTAACCAAACACAACCATTGGAACAAATCATGCTTATCTGCTCATTCCACTGGGGGAAGTCTTCACATTCTTCAGCTCAGCTCCTACCTCTTCTGTGAAGTCTACCCAGAAGCCTCCAGGCAGCAAGGATTCTCTCCCATCCTAAATTCTCTTGGAGCATACTGTTGAGATCTTTCACTTGCTTCCCATGTTCTGTATGTATCAAATCTCTCCAGTAGAATATAAATAAAGCACCCTGAGGGCAGGCTCTGTGTCATGTCATTGATTGATTGTGCCCCAGGTGCCTAATTCGGTGAAGGGAAATTAGCATCTAATCAGTATCATTCTTCTAGTTTCTTCCTCTGGTTCGATTTAGATGAATTTGGCATTTTAAAATCTGAATGTGTACTCCAGAGGCTCTGATTTAATCAACAAACATGGATCAAAGGTTTGGTGAGGAAGTGAGATGAACCTGGATTGATTATTTGCCAATCAGCCAATAATCAATTACTAAGCGCCTACTATGAGCCAGGCACTGTATTAAGAGCTGGGGATACAAAGAAAGCAAAAAGACAAAACTCGCTCTTGAGAAGATTCTTGTTAAAGGTTTCAAATGCATGACCAAATGCAGCCCACAATACTCAGAGTACAGCTGAGCCAAATTCAAAATGTAATTGGGAAATGTTCAACAACATAAATAAAAATACAATAAAACATAGATAATGGTAACACGTGGTTTTCTAAGTCAATCTGCATCCAGTAAGGATTCTTACATACAATTTAGTGATCCCAGTTCCCATTCAAATTTGACACCACTGGTCTAGATGGTTTGTGGGATGACTCCCACCTCTGAGATTCTGGGATCTTGGGGCTCCGTGACTGGTCTGATCCCAAACTTGTCAGATCTGAAGAGCGAGGCACCAGAACATACTGCCCCAGTGCATCAACCGCATTTTCTGATGAGTCAGTCATAGCTTCCATCTGGAGGGAGTCCCAAGGGTACATGAATTAATTTGCAAATCACTGAATAAATTAAAATGGGTTTGGGGAGGAGTTTCTCTACTAATTCCAGATTTAGCAACAGAGTCCAGGAAAAACAGATTTTAAATATTCTCATGATAATGTTTGTAAGAGAAGCTGAAAGAATCTGACCTCTAGGAGAGAAAACTAAGATAATGGCCAAGAATGGGTTAGACTTCTCCAAAAGCAGCCCAAGATGGGGCATTGTGTTCAAGGTCAGTACTGGGTTCTAAAGAAGGGAATTATGTATCTAAGAGATACTTGGTGGTAATGGGACTTAAGTAGGTCAAGGAATGATTGTTAGGACCAGTATCAGAAGTATCACAAGGTTTGGGAAGACCAGGAAGATAAAGCTTACAAGATACCAAATGCTATTAAACAGGATTTGTTTAAGGGAAGGGAAGGAAGGGAAGGGAATTGGGATGCTCTATGTAAAGAATATAAATAAGCTTCCCCACCATAGTTATTATCTTCACAGAGATGGAGATGGTATCTGCACTGTCATTTACCTCTCTACCTAAAAGTCCCAGTTCCTACAATAAATATACTTCACTAACCCAAATCCCCCCTTAGATTGCGATAGAAGTGGTAAGGTTGGAAGTTAAGCAGGAACAGGACTCAGGGAAAGGTTCTCACCGACAGATGGCTTTAGGTGTCTCAAGCAGCTCTGTTGGAATATCTATCAGTCAGCAGCAGCAGAATACACAGGAACAAGTAGTTGGTAAAATGGATCAAAAGGGCAGCCACAGGAAAGGGAGAATAGCCAATCTCACAAGGTCCATCCAAGGAAATAAGACACTCCACCTACTCCTCCAACTGTCTCCTAGAAGCAGCCGTGTCACTTCCCTAGAATTCTGGAATCTTCCTGCTTCTGACTTTTCACCAGCTCCTGTTCCTGATTTTCCTTATTTCCTTATAACAGAAGACAATAACCCAAAAGGCCTGGGAGACCCCATTCAGTTTTTGCCTTGTTGGTTTTTTTAACTCTTACCTTCTGCCTACCAGTAAGCACATTCTACATAGAACCACATTGGTTCTAAGGCAGAAGAGCTGCAAGAGCTAGGCAATATGGGGGTTAAGTGACTTGCCCAGAGTCACCCAGCTAGAAAGTGTCCTGAGATCAGATTTGAATCTAGGACCTCCCATCTCTAGGCCTGGCTCTCAATCCACTGAATCACCCAGCTGCCCCCCTGAAGAATTCTTATCGATGAAGAAATCTTATTGATTATATAGATGAAGGACTGGACTTGCACTGGGTGGCTCCAAAGGACAGAACTAGGAGGAGTAGAGAAAAGTTGTAAAGAAAGAAATTTATACTCTCTGTCAGAAAACTCTTCCGGCAGACTAAAGCTGTCTATAGCTGGGAGAGATCATTGATTTTTCCCTCTTGGAGGTCTCTCAGTAAAAGCTGTATGGCCAACTCTTTGTAGGCTGTTATAGTAGATATTCTTGGCCAGCAAGAGTTAGACAGATGGGTCACAGAATTAGAATTACAATTAAAAGTAGACTTAGAATGGCCCTTATGGCCAATGGCATGGTATATAGAGTATTGGGCTTGGCATCAGGAAGGCTTGAGTTCAAATCCTACTTTGGACATGTACTACAACAGGTTATGTGACTGGGCAAGTTATTTAATCTTCCTCACTCATAAAATATTGGCATTGGACTCAAAGCTCCTCTGAAGTCCCTTCCATCTCCGAAGTCCTGTCATTCTGGGTGATTCAATGTCCACTCAGATAAATGGATGTTGCCAGGATGTCCAGGGGAGGGCCAGACTCACAGATGTCTTTGAAACCAGGAGACAGCTGTGTTCTCCTCTTCTGGAGAGAGCAGGCAGTTCTCTCATTATGCCTGGTCACTTGTGGGCCTCTTTCCTTTCAGTTTGCTCCCAATGAATCGTACCCACTTAGAACCATGGTACAGAGATACAGCCAAAAGGGCTTATGTCCTTCATCATCCTCAGCATGCTCAATGATCTCTCCATGTAAGCTCCAGCTAAGGGATCTCCCAGGCACCGAGGCTGTCACTTGGAAGTGCCCAAGATCTCAGTTACTTAGTTAACTGAGTTAACTAACTCAGTTGGTCAAAAAGTATTTCTTTCTCTCTTTTTTTTTAAACTCTTACCTCTCATCTTAGAATCAATACCGTATATTGGTTCTAAGGCAGAAGAGTGGTAAGGGCTAGGCCAGTGATTCCCAAAGTGGGCGCTACCGCCCCCTGGCGGGTGCTGCAGAGATCCAGGAAGGCGGTGATGGCCACACTTTTTTGTATTACATTCTATTCTGAGTTCAATAAATAGTTTCATAATTTCCAGGGGGCACTAAGTCATATTTTTTCTGGAAAGGGGGCAGTAGGCCAAAAAAGTTTGGGAACCACTGGGCTAGGCAATGGGGGCTAAGTGATTTGCCCAGGGTCACACAGTTAGGAAGTGTCTCAGGCCAAATTAGAACCCAGGACTTCCCATCTCTAAGCCTGACTCTCAATCCACTTAGCCACCCAGCTACACTCCCTCCAAGTATTTCTTAAGCCTTGACTCTGTGCCAGGCACTGTGCTCATTGAGGATCCAAAGAAAGGCAAAAAAGCTTTGCCTGTCCTCGAGACACTCACATTCTAATAGTATGTACTAAAACAGGTACATACATCTCCAGAGTAAATACAAAGTAATCTCACAGGAAAGCACCAGCAGTGGGGGGATGGTGGAGCAGGGGGAGACCCAGAAAGGCCTCCCGTAGAAGATGGAATTCGAGCTGACACTAAAGGAAGCCAGGGAAAAGAAGAAGCAAATCGAGAAGGGAAGACATTTTAGACATGGCGGCAGTCGGCCAAAAGGACCATGCCCGGAGATGCGGTGCTTTGTGTTACAAAGAGCGAGTTGGCCAATAGCATGAGAAAGCTCTTGTAAGATAACTGCAGAACCCGGGCTTCTGTGATCCAAAGTGGCTCGGACAGCCCGTTGTACTGCTGCATGTGTGCATTGCACATGAACAAACTCTGCTCTCAGGCAATGAGCTTGGTCCCCAATCAATAACAGGAAAATGAACTGCTAGATTAGGTGTGGGAAATTCTGCTGCACTTTTAATGACCCTCCGAGCTTCTCTCTGAGTCAAAAACCCAATGGCCTTCCAGCGATGCTGTGTGACTCTGAGTCCTGGAATGCCAGTCTCCAAATAATTAAAGTTGTGGGTCACTCAAAGAGTGACCTAATGCTGAAAGCAGGTGCCTTAGGCCTCGTAGACTATCCGACAGGAGAGATACCGTCTCTCCCTTCCATGCCCCATCATTTCTCTGCATCATCCTGTCTCTTTCTTTGTTGTCTCTAAGAAAGAGTTTAAGGGGGCAGCTGGGTGGCCCAGTGGTTTGAGAGCCAGGCCTAGAGATGGGAGGTCCAGCTTTCAAATCCAACCTCAGACATTTCCTAACTGTGTGACCCTGGGCAAGTCACTTAACCCCCTTGCCCACCCTTACCACTCTTCTGCCTTAGAACAAATACACAGTCTATTCTAAGATACAAGGTAAGGATTGTTTTTTTTAAAAGGGGATTTATTCATTCATTCAATCAATTGACTAATTAGTCTATCAACAAACATTTATTAAACCCCTACTAGGCACTAAACAATATGCTAGTTTGTAGAGATACAGTGATAAATATTGTCTTCAAAAAGCCTTTGTTCTTTTGGGAGGCAACGACATTTGAAATAGATAGGAAGTCACTGGGAGCAGGGCAGGCACTAGCAATCAAGGGGGTCAGGAAAGGCTCCCTGTAGGAAAGGGAACTTGAGCTGAATTTCAGATATTTGGGGGATTTTTAGATGCCAAGGTAAGAAGGGGGGGTACTCCAGGCATGCTGGACAGTAACTCATAAATGTACGCACTGTTATAAATAATGCTACCTGTCTGGCATGCATTTTAGTGTTTAATAATAACAAAAGTAAACAGCTCAACAATTTTTTTCCTTAAAATTAAATTTATAGTAAAATTCTATGCCATAGTTTGGGGATGCCAAGCATGTTTATGGCATGGATTTCCCAGATCACACCCCTCACCCACAATGTGGAAGGGATACCTATATTTGTTTGAATGTTGCTTCCCCCATTAGATTATAAGCTCCTTGAGAGCAAGGACTATCTTTTGCCTCTTTCTATATCCTCAGAGCTTAGCACATTGTCTAGTACACAGTAGACACTTAATAAATGCTTTTTGAATGGTTGAAGTCCAGAGTGAGTAAAGCAAAATCATTGGCAACAAAAGGTAACTTGGAGCATCTTGTAAAAGACCTTAAAAGTCCAACAAAGGAATTTGTATTTTAATCTTAAGCAAAGTTGGGTTTCACCACTCTTGCAAGAGTCTATGGGTAAATTTTAGGTCTGTGAACTTGGATAAGAAAAAAATAAATCTATTTTCTCTTATCTCTACCCAAAATTAAGTATTTCCTTCGATTATTTAGAAACATTTTTCTGAAGTGTAGGCTTCAGCAGATTTCCAGAGAGGTCTAAAAAAAGGCTTACAAACTACTGGCCTAAGAGCTGGAGGGAATCATTGGAGATCTTGAAGAGGGGAATAACTTCTTCATATAGTCTCACTCCTCACCAAGATCAGCCTCCTCTCCAGGAACCCTTGTTTCTATCACCTCCTTTCTCCTCCAGGGTCTGGGACCATGCTCCGCCCCATTGTCTCCTCTCTAATTCATCTTCTGTTCCTCTCCAGTGACTTCTTAACTCCCTAAGAACAATCCCAAAAGAAACAGAGTCTCCTCTTGGCCCTTGCATCCCATCTTGCCCTATTGAGCTCCCATCTCCCATTTCTCCCATCCCCTTCACAATCAGACCTCACCTGCTGCCTCCTCTTCCCCGCTACCCCTTCTTCTCATAGGAGCAGAGATTTAGAGGTGGAAGGGAACTCGGAATTCATCAAGTACAGCTTCCTCATTTCACAGATGAAGAAGCTGAGGTCCAGAGGGTCTAAGAGATTGAGCTAGTGCCACACAGGTATTAGAGGCAGCAGGGAGATGATGCATTTGCATCCTGTAAAATTAGATTCAGTGCTTTGCCAGCCCTTGTAATCTGCCTTTGCCTCCACCACTATGGAAAGGAGTCCTTGACCTCTTTATGGCATTTGATGCTGTTGCGTAATCCTTCCATTGGCTTACTCTAGAGACACCATAGAACTGCTCCCTCTCTGCCTCATTCATTGGTGTTTCCTCCTCTACCAGCTCATAACGGTTTGGCTCTCAGCCATTCCTCTTCTTCCTTTCCACTTTTTCCTGAGGCAAACTCATTCATGGCTTCAAATATTGCATCTCTACTGAAAATGTTCAAGTCTCTATCTCCAACCTTGAACTCTCTTCAGAGTTTCAGCTCCATATCTCCAACTACCTGCACAACATCTCCACTTGGATGCTTCATTGGCTCCTCATACTTAACATGAGGCACTATGGTATACTTGAAAAGAATACTAACTGCAGAGTCATCTGGAGGCAAAGGACCTGGGTTCAAATCCCACCTTTGGAAATTCCTACCTATTGGACTTGGCTACATCTTTTATCCTCCTGGGGCCTCTTTTTCTTCTATAAAATGGGAAGTAGGGTTGGACTAGATGATTTCCAGGATCCCTTCCTGCCCTAGATAGATATTCTGGATAGACCTGATTATCTCTTCTTCAGTACCACTTTGTCTACTTTGGCAAACTTTAACTTGACCTCATCTTCCATATTTAAACCTCATGGTGGAGTTGATGGGGATATGATTGGGGATGTACCCAATGCAAATATTAATACTACTGAAATAGGTCTTGATCAATAACACATGTAAAACCCAGTGGAACTGCTCATTGGCTACGGGAGGGGGTGGGAGGAGGGGAGGGAGAAAAAACACAAATTATGGAATCATGGAAAAATACTCTAAATTAATTAATTAAATAAAATTTTCTGATTGATAAAATAAAATAAATAAATGAACCTCGAGGCCATGTGATTCTTTCCTTTCTCTTGGTTCTTGTAGTCAACGAACTACCGAGAATTGCCGATTTGCCTTCCTGCATCTATCTCACATCCATCCTCTCTACACTGTTCCCTCTGTCACCAACCACCCTGCTGTGGGCTCTTATTACCTTCCCACTACACTATTACAAGAATTTCCTACCAGTTCTTTCCTCCTCCCCCCACCCCATTCTCTCCTTAGCTCCGTCCTGCACTTGACTGCCCAACTAATCTCCCTTCTGCATTTATCTGGGCATGTCTCCCTTCTTCTTGAAAAAAAAAAAATAGTTAAAACAAAAAAATCCTTCCATGATACCCTGTTGCCTTCTGGGTAATGAATGGGATCCTTTGGGATTCGCACATGTGGAGTTTTCAAAGGCCTCAGGCTAATAAGCATGTTCAGCAGAGATGGCTTTTTCCTGCTCTTTGGAAAGCTGCCCAAATGGAAAGCAGGTTCATTAGGGGAACCTCAGCTTAGTGGTTGGGGTTTCAAACAATAGGCCATGCCGTGAGCCGCCTCCTCCCCAAGGAAGGGGCTGCTCTTCACTGTGGAGCAATGCCCAGGAAGGCACCGTCCCACCTGTGACAATTAGACTCAGCGCCTTCCTGGGGAGACGTCGTCATCTAAAGGCCGGCAGTGTCTGCGCCATTGTCGCTTCTTTAGAAACCTGCCTCATTGCTGCGAGTCTCTCCAGGGCAGGCGCGGGGGCCACGTCCAGGTGGAGGGCAAATTTCAGAAGATCAGGACCAGAAGCTTCTTCTGAGAGGCAGCATGGAGTATCAGGAAGGATGTTAGACATGGAGTCGGGAAGATCCGTGCGCTCATGGGCGCCGTCCCTGGTTTCTTTACCAATAAAGTGTCGCTTTAAAAAGTCCCGTGGCATTTCGCCTGACAGGGCTGTTGGGATAAACAGACGAGATGATGTATGAAAAGAGCTCTGAGAGGCACTAAAGTTCAGGGGGGAAGGCCTGGATTGGGCGTCAGAGGCCCTAAGTTCAAATCCCAGCTTTGTCACTCCCTCGGTGATGTTGGGCGATTCACTCATTATTCTGGCCTCGGTGGTTTATCGACAAAATAAAAGGTTCTGAGGTGACCCCTGAGAGTCCTTCCAGCTTTAAGGCTCTGGTGCTTCTCCGCCACTTCTGAATGTCACTTAGGATGACTTCCACTGCTACTATTTTGTTGTGGGGTCATTTTAAATCGTAATTCTCTTTTTTTCTCTCCAGAATTGAGCTGAAGAGAGCACCCCCTTAAATCACAGCCACAGAGAAACCCGTGAGGAGCAGCAGGACCTAGCCTTTGCCTTTATAATTGTGTAGAATTAGAAAGGAGCCTTAAGGTTCACCTGGTCCAGCCCCTCATTTTACAGATGAGGACAATGAGGCCAAGAGAAGGGACTTGACTTGCCCAAAGTGTCACAATTATTAAGCAGCAGGGCCTGGATTTGAACGTGGGTCCTGGGTGGCTAGGTGATACAGTGGTTAGAGCTCTAAGCCTAGAGTTGGGAAGATCTGAATTCAAATTCAGCCTCAATTATTTTCTATCTGTGTGACCCTAGATAAGTCATTGAACTCTGTTTGCTTCAGTTTCCTCAACTGTCAAATAAGCTGGAGAAGGAAATGGCAAACCGCTCCAGTATCTCCACCAAGAAATCACCAAAAGGGGCACAAAGAGTCAGACAGAACCGAACAACAACTGACAACAACTTGGGCAACTTCAACTCTGGAAAAAAACACGGCCCCCAGGAAAGGAGAAGGAACAGTTGAGTTTTTGTAGCTGTTCAGTAGCTCTTCCCTGTTGATGTCAGGACTGCTGAGAAGATGCCACAAAGAACACATATGATCAGAAAAGGATGCCTATGATCTGGTCATGGAACAAGAGTGTGGTAAGAAGGATGATGGTTAAAGTTCGATGGTCTTCGGCCTTTTCCTTGAATCAGAGATTTACTGAACACCTACTCTTTGTCCAACCCAAGGCTAGGCACGGCGAAGGACACAAAATCAGTTGAAAAAACACATAAGTGTCTACAATATTCCAGGAATGGTACTGAACTCTGGGAACACAAAGACAAAAAATGATTCAGCCCCTGCCCTCATGAAGATTACTCTCTAACTGGGAAGAGAACGGAGGGTACAGGAGGCACACGGATAAAGTATATGAAACGCCTTCTTTGTTGTAGACTGTAATGCCAACACAAGAAAGTGCCAGATAACGGGCACTAAGAAAATGTGAGAAAGGGGAGAGCATTTTCAGAACCCTAAAGAAGAAGTCTTAAGACATGGCCCCCTCAGGCTTCAGAAGTTCACCTATTGGAGGAGGTGAGAAAGAATAATTAAATAACAATGCAAGAAATGGGAGCACATAGCAAGCAGATGGCTCCAGGACATATGAATGGGTACGACATTATGAAAAAATCTTGAAAGAATGAAAGAGGTCAGGAAAGATTTCATGGGATGGGGAGGAGAGGGGGAACTAAGGTAGAACCTTTAAAAAATAAGTCTAAAGATGGATAACTGGAAAGGAGAGAGAAGAGGAGACCAAGAAAAAGAGCATAAGCAGAGAAGCTAAGATTGGTTCCAATGGGGAACATTGACGGAACAGTGAGGAAACCAACCCAACTGAAGCAGAATTCATATAGGAGAAGGGAGATATGATGGAGAGATGGAGAGAGCATTGGTCTGGGACTCAAGAGCTGGGTTCAAATATTGGCTTTCCCACCTACTCTGAGGCAGTCACTTAAAGTCCTCTTTGGACCTCAGTTTGATTCAATCATGGACTGTTTCCCCTGTGGCAAAAGATAGAGGCTTCCTCAACCCAGTGTGAATTTCCCAAGTAGCTAGACATTTCACAGCCACTTCTCCTTTTTCCCATTCACATTTCCATGACTCTCATTAATGTTTTCAGTCTACTTATTGAAAGAGAAGCCAGAAAATAAGTCTACTATTGAGCCTATAAAATTCTACCATGCTAAGAGTTAGAGACAAAGTCAGAGAAGCAGCTAGGTAGCACCGTAGATAGATCACTGAATTTGCAATCAGAAAAACGTGACTTCAAATCTTCTTTTTTTTTTTTAAATAATAAACCTTACTTTTCGTCTTGAAATCAATACTGTGTATTGGTTCCAAGGCAGAAAAGTAGTAAGGGTTAGGCAAAAGGGATTAAGTGACTTGCCCAGGGTCACACAGCTAGGAAGTATCTGAAGTCAGATTTGAATCCAGGTCCTCCCTGACTCTAAAGACATTGAGCTGCCCCCCTGAATTCAAATGTTGCCTCAGATATTTACTAGTGATATGATCTTGGGAAAGTCACTTAATCCTTTATGCCTCAGTTCCTCATCTGGAAAATGAGCAGGAGAAGGACATGGCAAACCACGCTGGTATCTTTGCCAAGAAAACCCCAAATGGGATCATGAAGAGTCATAAATGACTGAGATGACTAAACAAGAACAATGTTATTAAAGGTTGAGTTGGGTCATATTGTGGACACCTTGAATGGAAAACCAAGAGTTGGGGAATTTAAACTACAGGTCACAGGGAGACATTGAAGATATCTCAGCAGGGAAATGATATGATCGAAGCTCTTTGTAAATATCAATCTGGCAATGGTGAGTAGGATGGATTGAAGGTGGGAAAGACTGGCCCTGGGGAGGGGGTGACCAGCTAATCAGCTACTGCAATAATCCAGGCACAAGGTGATGTGAGCCTGGCAGCAGAAATCGTCAGTGGGAAGCTTCAAGCAAAGCCAGCTAATATGTGTTGGAGATTTTCCTATCCCTCTAGAGAAAATTATTAGGATTAAGCATTCAGCTCTGCGATTAACCTCCCATGAATCTGATCTGCATATTACTTACAGAAAATGGGTTTAATATACTCTTAATGGCACCCACCATGAATAATATTTTTCATAATTATTTGGAATGCACACTGTCCCCTCTCTCCATTTATCTAAATGTTCCCACATCCACTGGAAGTGTGTAGTGGTAGATTCACCGTAGAACAAGCCCCTTGATTACTTTGCCAAGCCATGACTAGCTCTTCACACTTCCTCATTAAGATGGCTAACATATGCAAAAGATTCTTGGCTGGCAAATCATTCATTAATATTTAGTCCTCCCGAGCATCCCAGTCAGATAATGCTTGGCAGCTCAGCTCACGGAGAGGGGTGCACAGAGAAGGCACCTGGAGGGCAGTGTCCATTCTTTGGCACGGCTCACAAAAGACTCCAAGTTTCCCCGTTGACTGTTGGTCATCCCCCTCCCGATAGCAAGGGACAAGCTTCAGAAGGGTCTGCTGACCCAGTCAGACTTGGGTGCCATGTTACTCATGAAACTGGGAAACAATAGCTCAGCTAACCAGCTGTTTTCACTGTGATCACCTCCACTGGGAGAGGCCACAGAAAGGAGGTCAGAAAGAGAGAAAGCCCATTGGACCCACGCTTGTCTCACATTTCAATGCCAAGCGTAAGGAAGAAGAAAGAGAGAATGACTGCAGAATGGGGAGCTGTCAGCCCGGGAATGGGGCTCGGCTTTTCAGACACGCTATACTTAAACTTGGATGCTAATGCTTTCAGCCACACGTGAGAGGTTCTGGGTGACAGAGCTGACTTGTACGTGAGATCTTTCATCTGTTCTTGTTTTGTTCACTGGCAATAAAAAGGTTTCATTCTTCTCTTTTCTTTTTTTTTTTTTCCTGCTCTCTCTCTCTCTTTTCAGAAATCCCTTTTCCTACCTGACAAGTTAATGGAGATTTTTTTTCCTTCCTTTTCTTATTCACATCCAGGCCTACATATACTCTCCTCCTGGACTGGAGAGCATCATAGTTCCACTATGTCTTAGGAGGAGAGATTCGGAACCAGAAGGGACCCCAAAGGCCATATGATTCAACTCCTTTATTTTACAGTTAAGGAAATTGAAGTACAAGGAATTAAGTAATTAATCCAAGATCCAACAGCTGTGGAATTTGAACCCAAGTCATATGACTCCAGAGCCATTGTTCTTCCCACTAAACAACTTTGCCTAGCCCAGTAACCTTATCCCTTTTCCAAACGATACCAGGCGAAAAATACAGATGAATCTCAAGATATTCAGTCTAAGAAGCTCATGGTATTAAGGGTTATAATATATGTACGTCTCTATTATGTATAATATACATTTTTAAAGTTTGTTAAAGCCTCAATTAAAACCAATAAACAATTATTAAACATCAGTCATGTGAGGTCCTCTGCTAGGGATTTGACCTGCCTTCGAATAGCTTACATTCAACTGGGAGGAAACAACGCATGCTCAGCTCAAGAAACCCAACTTGGGGTCGGTGATGGAGAGCTACAAGGAATTTTCGAGGCCATCTAGAGTCCAATTCCTTCATTTTATAGATAAATAAACTGAGCTCCAGAGGGATGCAAGAGCTTTTCCCAGGTTCTACAGGCTGTATCAGTTAGAATTCTCTCTGTCCCCCGAGACACTGTCTAGACCCAATCATTTCAGGAGGGGAAGAACACTAGCAGGGAGGGGAGCTCAAGAAAGACTAGATTAACACCACAAGCTATGAGATCTTCCACAGATGGGCTGCAGCTCCAGGCCTAAAGCCTTGACTGAGCTCTGTACTTCCCAGAATAGAGCTAAAGTTGGCCTCAGCGAAGTAATGAGATAATCTGATACTTTGGACTCTGAGCCCCATGGCCAGACAAGAACAAATCGCTGGCTGTACTCTAGTTTTATAAAACCCTTGGTAACCTCATCCTGCCTCCGAGCTTCTTTCAGGGGATGCGAAAGGTGGGAAGAATCAGGAGGGGAGAGAGAGGTGCAGAGAGAGAGAAGGGAAGGAAGGAGGGATAGAGTGGGAAGAAGAGAGGAGAGGAGAGGAGAGGGGAGAAAAGGGAGAAAGGGAGAGAAGGAAGGATAGAGGGGGAGAAGAAGGAGAGGAGATCAGAGGAGAGAAGGGAAGAGAAGAGGAGGGGAGGTGAAAGGAGAAAAGAGGAGGAAAGAGGAGGGGAGAAGAGAGGAGAGGAGAAGGGAGGAGAGGGGAGAAAAGGGAGAAAGGGAGGGAA
>NC_058134.1:23665433-23669360 GCF_016433145.1 Gracilinanus agilis | reverse complement strand
AAAAGAAAAGAAAAGAAAAAAAGAAAAGAAAAAAAGAAAAGGAAAGAAAGGGATTCTGAGAGACCTAGATGAGGAGGGCGAATGTCTGGCAGAGGTTAGTGTGGGCAAATACCTGGAAACAGATCAGATGCTCATAGATATAGATCTAGGGTTCAAAGGACCTCATTCATCATAGAGTTCAAATCCCTCATTTTACAGGTGATGATCTGGAGAGCCAAGAGAACTAAGAAGCAAGATCTCAGAGGTAAAATTATTAGGGGTGGGAATTTGAACGCAGACCCCCTGACTCTACTGTGCCACTCTGGATCAAAGACTCAGAGGCAGAGGAAATTTAAAAGTCACCTGGTCTAGCACATACTTCTATATTCACCCAATTTAATATAGAGCACGTAGAGTTCAAGAAATAGGCCAGTTCCCAGAGTTGGATGGAAAATAATGTGTGAGAAGGAAACCAGGTGAAATCAGTCTAGAACAGTGATGGGCAAACTATGGCCCCCTAAAATGTTCTATTGGGCCAATTGACATTATTCCTAATCTGACGAATACAACGAGTAGGATATAACACAATGAAACTTCGATAGAGTTGCCTTAGAAACAGACTGACAGAGGAGCATTTTCTTTCCTTTGGCCCCCTCTTTAAAAAGTTTGCCCATCACTGGTGTAGAATATCAGGTTGATAACAGATTGTGGATGGCCTTGAAGGGCAGCACTAGTTGGCACACTGTGTTAATAAGGATTTGTTTAATTGATTTTCCTAATGGGGTACAAAGAGAAGACCAATCCCCGAGTGACCGTATAATCTCCTGAAAATTCAATTCAGTGCGGTCCAACAAGGGCTTATTAAGCAGCTCCTCCTGTGCTCGGTAGGCTCTGTCCAGAGCACCGGAGACAGGGAGAACAAAATACAAAGCATCCGGCCCTGGCCTCCAGAAGTTGGAATTCTGATGCCTTTTTGAGTAAATCCCTAACATCGGCTTGTTTAAAACATTTGTCCATTTCTCATAAGAGGGAGGGAGGGCCCGGATTTCACTCATGGGAGCACTGTAGCAATTTGAATTTCCAGAAAACAAGAGATCACAGATTTATACCTAGAAGGGACCTTAGAGGATATGGAATCCAACTCCCTTATTTTGTAGATGAGGAAAAAGAAATGAAATAAATTAATTGAATATATGAATAAAATTGAATAAATGAAAATAAAAAATGAAAAAAAAAAAAGATAAATGACTTGTTCAAAGTCCCAGAGCTTTGAATTCAAGTCTTCCTAATTCCAATCCAGGACTCCCTTCCCATCAAGATGAATATAATAGCTTCGGGATCCAAGTCACTTTCCTTCTCCTACAACTCACTTTCCTTCGCCTGTATAAAGAGTTCAACTAAGCCTGGAATCAGGAGGACTCAGATTCAGATCTAGCCACAGACACTTCCTATCTGTGTGACCCTGGGGAAGTCACTTGACTCCAGTTTCCTGCCTTTTCTCCTTTTCTGCCTTGGAACTAATACTTGTACCGATTCTAAGGCAGAAAGTAAAGGCTTTAAAAAAAAAAAAAAAAAAACAAAGTTCATGGTCTCTCTGGTGTGCCAGGACTGGGTGTGTGTGTGTACATGAGTGAGTGGGGGTTGGGGGTGTGGGGGAGGCTGGTTGACACTCCTTGATCTGGATTTCCACAGATGGTCGTCCCTCTGGGTCCTTCGCATGCCATGATGTGACTTCAGACTTCAGTGTTGACTGCCAACCTTGGAAACCATTCTTAAATATACAAGGCAGGAGGATCCATCTCAACGTCTGACCAGCCTTGGTGGGTTTGGTGCGTGCCTGTGTGTCTGGGGGTCCTTCCTCCTTTAGCTCCACAATCTCTCAATGACTGGCTTTTGGATGCTCTCGTCTGATTTCTAGGTGGATTCCACGTACCGCTTTCCTGGGGACAACGACGAGTGAAGACAACTCGGTGCCAGGTTTAGATGTCACTGAATTGAGTCCTGAAGTGGAAGCGGATGGCTCAGAGGATTCGGGGATGGGGCTGGCCTTCCCCAGGGACTTGTTCCTCAACCCTGGAGAACTCAGAAGGTCTTCTTGGCAGTCAGAAAAGTGTTGGCCATTTCAGTCTAGCACCTCCCCATCGCATGCTCCTCAACAAAGTTAGGAAGGTGAAAATCTGGGAGAGGGTCCAGAAAGAGGGTTACATAGATGGGCAATTTAATTGTCTTTGGTCCTTGAGGGGTTCCATAGGATAAGACTATAGGATCATTGACCTTGCAGGTCATTGAGTCCAACCACCCCATGTTACAGATGTGGAAACTGAGGCCCAGAGAGTATAAGACCCAGGGTCATGCCCCTACTAAGAGTATCTGAGGCTGGATTCAAACCTCAATCTTGACCCCCAACTCCAGCATTCTAGTCAGGATACAATACTGTATCTTAAAGACTGGGGTAATAAGAACCCAGATTGGAAAGGGAGGACAATGATCATCCAGGCCAACCTGCCTCATCTCAAAGTTGAGGAAACTGAGCCCTAAGAGGTCAAATCATTTGCACCAGGTCATTCAGGTGGTAAATGGCAGAGCTTAACCTTGCCCAAGGTCACCCACATAGGAAATACCAGGTTCTCTAACTGCAAATCCAACGCGCTTTCCAATAATAGTAACGACAATAATAATAAAAGAAGAGCAACGGACATTTATGTGGCCACTTAGGCTATGTAAACTAGAATTGGTAACCTTTTAAAAAATAAATTGATAATATTCCAATAGTCCAATATTCAAATGTTTCCTTTGTAATCCAATGCATTTCATTTCGTGCCTTTATAAGCTTTTTTCTGGGGCAGTGAAGTGGCACAGGGAATAGAGCACTGGGTCAAGAGTCAGGAAGACTCATCTTCCTGAGTTCACCTTTGGCCTCAGACACTTACTAGCTGTGTGACCCTGGAAAAGCCATTTAACCCCGTCTGCCTCAGTTTCCTCATTCGTAAAATTAATTGGAGAAGGAAATGGCAAACCACTCTAGTAACTTTGCCCCCCCCCCAAAAATGGGGCCATGAAGAGTCAGCATGACTGAAACAGCCAAACAAGAAGCATTTTTCTGAGAGGGCAGCTATAAGGCTTCCCCAGACTGACTGCCAAAGTGGGCCAGGCCCAGACAAAGAGAAGGAGCTCTGCTCTCTGCAAAGTTCTTTATATTCACAAACTCATTTGTGCCTCCCGACAATCTTGGGAATAGTGTTGTTTTTTTGCCCCCACTTTATAGATGAGAAAACTGAGACCTACAGAGGCTATTACTTACACAATGCCACCTAAGAAGTCTGCAGAAAAGCAATAATAGCATCCTTTCCTCTCCTCTCTGCCTCCCCCACTTGCCTCAACTTTCTGCTTCCCCGCTGGAAAAACTCAATTGTTCTGGGCCCAGGAAAGTGCAATGAGAGATTCCAGTGATGGCCAGATGGAGAGACAAAGAGGAAGAGACAGGGAGAGACAGAGAGAGACAGAGAGAGACAGAGAGAGACAGAGAGAGACAGAGAGAGAGAGAGAGAGAGAGAGAGAGAGACAGAGAGACAGAGAAAGAGAGACAGAGAAAGAGAGAGACAGAGAGACAGAGAGAGAGAGACAGAGAGAGACAGAGACAGAGAGAGAGATAGGCAGAGAGAGAGATAGGGAGAGAGAGAGACAGAGAGAGAGAGACAGAGAGAGACAGGCAGAGAGAGAGAGACAGAGAGAGACAGGCAGAGACAGAGACAGAGACAGACAGAGAGACAGAGAGAGACAGAGAGAGAGAGACAGAGAGCAAGACAGAGAGAGAGACAGAGAGAGACAGAGAGAGACAGAGAGACAGAGACAGAGACAGAGAAAGAGAGAGACAGAGAGACAGGCAGAGAGAGACAGAGAGACAGAGACAGAGACAGAGAAAGAGAGAGACAGAGAGACAGGGAGAGA
>NC_058134.1:23658146-23665356 GCF_016433145.1 Gracilinanus agilis | reverse complement strand
TCAGAGAGACAGAGAGAGAGAGAGAGAGAGAGAGAGAGAGAGAGAGAGAGACTGAGAGAGACAGGCAGAGAGACAGAGACAGGTCATTCAGAGACAGAGAAAGAGAGAGACAGAGACAGAGAGAGAGTGAGGGAGGGTGAGTGGAGGGGAGAAAAGGAGGGAGGGAGGAGAGGAAAGAGAAAAAAAGAGAGAGGGAGAGCCAGAGACAGGGAGAGATGAGGACAGACAGAAAGAAAGACAGAGAGGGAGGGAGGAAGGGAGGGAGAGAATAATGACTGCCTGGCCATCTTTCCTGGGGTTGAATTCCATTTTCCCCAGCAGGGTGGAGGAGGTCTGTCTAACAATGATGGAGCGTTTGCCAAGGTAAATCGGGAGCCAGCTCAATCGACTTGCACCTTAATTGGTAACTCCTGAATGGGGGAACATTCAAGGTTATTAAGATTATCAAAGTCGGGATTGAGTTGTTTAAAGCAACCATTCTGTCCGTTGGGCTTAGAATCTTAAACAGGAGAATGTATATCCCTGCCTGACCTGTCTGTGTGCTTAATAGCATGCTGATGTCAGGTTCAGAATAGCAAAGCATTTTTGATAAATGGGGCCCTGGGATTTCTCGGTCACCAAGGAAGTGCGGCTCTCCAGCCCGTCGGGAACACGGCGACTCGCTCACGTACCCACGACCTTTGGCGACTGAGGAAAAAAATAATCTCTGCCTCATTTCTGTCCTAATTTTCTAAACAAAAAGAAATCAATGGGAAAATATGTTGCAGCCTCTTCCCCATGGAGTCCCCCTCTAAGCTGGAAAATGAAATGGCTCTGGGTTTGCTTCTCAATAGCTACCCTGGGCTAGGTAAACAGAAGCCCATTCCCTTTGCCTGGGACATTCTCTGCCTTGTGATTAAAAAAAAAAAAAAAAGTTCTTGGAAAGTAGAAGATTTGAAAAGAGCCAGCAGTTAAACAAAAGGACGCTATCTGATCACAGGTTCAGGCCCCGCGTGTCCAACTATTATTTCAACAAGCAAGGAATCTGTTTTCTAGAGAGGAAGGTCAGGTTTCTGGCCGTATCCAGCATCCTTGGTCTTCTCCAGTCCATGATGGCCATGGCTGCCTTTCATACCTCCCTCTGGGCCATGAATATGACTTTCTCTTCACTTATCAGGTGATGAATGAGTGTTTATTAAATAAGTCTGATTAGCCTTGGTCTCCTCCCCAGAAGGCTATCCCGCAGATAGCTGGGAGGAGGGGGAGCTAATAAATCTGTGAGCCAAACCACTGAGCACCAAGGGCACACTCAGGGGATAGAGTGCTGGGTCTGGACTCAAGAAGATCCAAGTTCAAATCTGGCCTCAGATACTTACTAGCTGTGTGACCCTGGCCAAGTCACTTAGCCTGTTTGCTTCCGTTTCTTCATCTGTAAAATGAGCTGAAGAAGAAGATGGCCAACCATTTTGGTATCTTTGCCAAGAAAACCCAAATGGGGTCATGAAAAGTCAGACACACATGGGGGCAGCTGAGTGGCTGAGTGGATGGAGAGCCAGGCATAGAGATGGGAGGTCCTGGGTTCAAATCTAGCCTCAGACACTTCCCAGCTGCGTGACCCTGGGCAAGTCACTTGACCCCCATTGCCTAGCCCTTACCACTCTTCTGCCTTGGAGCCAATACACAGTATTGACTCCAAGATGGCAGATAAGGGTTTAAAAAAAAAAAAGTCAGACTCAACTGAAAAATAACTGAACAACCACCAAGAGAACTATCGCACCATCCTTATTTAGCTTATTCATGCCTAGAATATGCATAAGACTATAAACATAGAGTTAGAAGAGGCCTTAGGAACCATCTAGGTCAGGGGTTCTCAGTTGAGGAGCTAAGAGAGAGAGAGAGAGAGAGAGAGAGAGAGAGAGAGAGAGAGAAAGGGAGAGAGAGAGAAAAGGGAGAGAGAAAGAGACAGACAGACAGACAGACAGTCAGAGAGAGAGACAGAGAGAGAGAAAGAGAGAGAGAGAGGAAAAGGGAGAGAGAATTGCTTTCCTTTCCTTTGTAATTGTATGTATTTTATTTTGTGCATTTAAAAACATTTTTTTAAGGAGGGATACACAGGCTTCAGCTTCACCAGAGGGTCTATTCCACATTTTTAAAAAAGGCTACGATCCTCTGATGTTAGAGCAAGTTCCTTATTTTACAGTTAAGGAAAGTGCGGCCTAAGAAGGTTAAGTTGATTTGACTGAGCTCACAAAGGCAATAAAAACATCAGAGGCAGAATTTGAACCCAGGTCCTTTGATTTCAGGGCCAGAGTTCTTGGCCCTGTTCCCCACAGGTGTATGGGGATGGAATAGGGGAGCCTTACTCTAGGTAACCACATTGGTGAGGGTCACGAGCTCCCTTTGTTTGCCCCCTGGTAGAAACTGAGGTAAGCCTCAGTGGTTAGAAGCCACCTAGACCATTTTTCAGTCCCGGCAGAACTGACCAGCCACTGGTTGGTCCTTCCTCTTGTGCTAGCCTGGCCTGTTTCAGGACAAACCCCTCCTCCTCACCCCCAGTGGTGCTGGTATGGACTGACCCAAATCCTTTCTGGATCCTTTGTGTTTGTTTCTGGTCCAAATCTGGGACTTCTCTCATGTCAAGAATTCCCATTTAGGAAAGAGCAGGGCGGTGCCTTCTCTGCGAATTAGAGTTTCAGAGAATTGCTCAGGGCACTCTGAAGTCGAACAGTATGTCCAAGGTCATGCGGACGATACGTGTCAGCAATGGGACCCGACCTCGGGTTTCCTGATTCAGAGGCGAGAGTTCGATTCGCTGCACCACAGCTAAATTACAACGCAGTAAATCCCACATGGGGGGCAGCTGGGTCGTGCAGCACATAGAGAGCTCTTCTTGGTGAGTTCTAATCTGACCTCAGATATTTACTAGCCGTGTAACTCTGGGCCAGTCATTCAACCCTGTTTGCCTCAGTTCCTCATCCGCAAAACGATCTAGAGAAGGAAATGGCAGCCCGCTCCAGTACCTTGGGCAAGACGGCCCCACATGGGGTCACAGAGAGCTGGAGGCGACTGAGAAATAACTCGAGGAGACATCCCGTGTGAGCACCAGCCATGCGTCTCTTCCTTAAGTTCCAAAGAGATTGGTACGCTTTGTAATTATACTGTACAAAGGTGTGTTAGGCATGGTCTCTACCTTTCAAAAGCGCTGTGGAGTTGGGGAGACAATTAGCACATGCTACATATCAGGACCTTGTTAACTGCTAAATTAATAAAGTGCTAAAGATCTAATTAAATGCTGCTGGGACTTAGAAAAAGAGGAGATCAATGGAGGCTGAAGGAGTTACTTCCCAGCTGTGTCATGGCGGGCAAATCACTTCCCCTCTATGGGGTTCAGTTTCCTCCTTTGTACAATGAAGGATTTGCTTTAGACCGTCGGATGATGGGTTCTCAGATCCTATGATCCTAGTCCCAAAAGGCATCATGGCAGAGGACACAGGCATGAGGCGGGAGCTATGAGTGGGATCTAGGGACAAAGAGAGCAGGGGAGGACTTTTTAGGTCAACTTTTTAGGAACAACTCAAAGCTAGAGACAGAAATGGAGAGAGCCATGATATTGGAAAACCACTAGTGGTCATAACCAACAGCTTTCGCCTACTGTCGTGCTGCCCCCATTAGTGCTCCTCCTCCAAGGTCTTCAAGGGAAGCCGAGATGTCAAGAAGATGTCCACTGACCAATGGAATACTTCATCAAGGAAGAGTTGGGTGGGATGGTCTCTGGTGTCCCTTCCAACTCTGAGATTCTGTTATTATCCTCATAAAGATCCAGAGGCAACATAAGCATCTAGCATGCCTTCTGAATCACTGGGAAATGATTTTGTCACTTTGGGCAGAGCTTTCGTTCTCTGCATTTTAAGATTTCTTGATTCTTAGAAAATTGGTCAAGGGGGCAGCTGGGTAGCTCAGTGGATTGAGAGCCAGGCCTAGAGACGGGAGGTCCTAGGTTCAAATCCGGCCTCAGACTCTTCCCAGCTGTGTGACCCTGGGCAAGTCACTTGACCCCCATTGCCTACCCTTACCACTCTATAAGTCAATGCACAGAAGTTAAGGGTTTAAAATAAAAAAAATTTAAAAAAAAATTGGTCAAACAGACTATACTATACAATATTATATATAATCTACTATACGATATTGTAACTCTCCGCTAACTGGAGCACTTCGGTAACCCAGATGCCCCATTTCTTGACCATTTTGGAAAAATCATAAAGAAAAATGATTTTCCTTTTTTCATGTGTAAACATTTCGGCTGGCATTTTAAATGCAGTTGAAAACCTCTACTTTTGTTTATTTGATATCTGTTGAATAATTATATTCTGTCACCATTCCAAAAGCTATAGAATAAAGGATTATATATCTAGATGGTTTGTTGTTCAGTCATTTTTCAGTCCTTTGTGATCCCTTTCAGAGTTTCCTTAGCAAAGATACAAGAGTGCTTTGACATTCCTTCTCCACCTCATTTGACAGATAAGGAACTGAGAAAAACAGGGTTAAGTGACTTGTTCAGGGTCACACAGCTAATAAGTCTGAGACCAAATTTGGACTTGGAAAGATGAGTTTTTCTGACTTCAGGCATGGTGCTCTAGCCACTGGGCCACCTAACTGCCCATATATTTAGAGGTAGAGAAGATCTAAACAATCTACCCACCCCTATTTTCTAGATGAGGAAACTGAAGTACAACGAGAATTATCCATGGTGATAAAAGTGTTCAGTGGCAGAGGCAAGAGAAGGGGCTACACCTACAGGAGATTACACTTTCTTTTAAGGGTTTGTTTGTTTTTTTTTAGTTATCAAAGATTTATTGTCTCTCTCTCTCCCACCTCTTCCTAATGGAAAAGGAAAAAAAAAAAAAACCTTGTAACAGATATGCATAGTCAAGCAAAGCAACTTCCCCCTTTGGTCGTGTGCAAAAAATATATCTCTCATTCTTCATCACGAGTCCATTACCAAAGAGGCTACATTTTCAAATACATCAAGCCAACCTTCATATATTTAGGTGACACAGCTATGAAGTGAACACTCTCGCCACTCTCCATCTCTCCCTGAGCTACTGGACCATTTAATTAGATCGTTATCACTTTATTAATTTACTATCTTCCTTTCTATAGGCACTTTGGCTGGCCGGGGGCAACCTTAATTATATATAACTTGCAAAGGTGGTAGCTGATTCGAATTCCAAAAAAGGCTGAGGAAGGCTGAATTCTTTCCCCAGACCCTACCAAAACAAGGGGATTTCCAGGAAGAACTAAGACTGGACATGGACTTTGACTAAGGGGCCAGAGAAAGCTCCTGGAACTTCTCTCAAACAACCCTTTCTAGGGATGGAGAAAATGCCTCTGAACTTTTCTGACAATGCCTTAGTTTTATGGAAGCCATTAACAAGAGAAGCCAGGCAGTGAAGGGAGTTTTTTATGACACGTCTCGCAAATTGTCTTATTTTAGGGACGTGGTGCTATCTCTTTTTTGATGCCATGTACGGTAATGATTCCAGGGAAGTGGCTGTTGCAGCCAGGGCCATTGTAAACCAGGTTTCTTTTATTTTAGTCGGCATTGAAGTCAGTCTCCAAAGATATTGTCATCATTAACTGCCTGGCACTTCTGGCTGGGGAGAAAATTAGAGATGTGTGGGCATATCACGCTGGCACATTGCTAGAATTATTTATGAAAGTGTTAGCGGGCTCAGAAGAAAATGCATTGGACAAATGAACTGCCTCATCTGGAAAGGTTTTCCTGACAATGGCTACAATTTCTGGGGATGATTTAGGAATGAGACTTTCCTGAGTACAACTGATTAACTCAGGATCTCAGTGCCAACACACACACACACACACACACACACACACACACACACACACACATATTTCACCTCCAGGAAATTGGGAAATAAAACAAATGTGGCTAAAAACACCAACAACCACCCCTCTGAAAATCTAATTATGAGAAAAGTCCAGGGATCTTTGTGATGGTGTTTGTGTTGGGTATGTGTGCTCTGTGTGTGTGTGTGTGTGTGTGTGTGTGTGTGTTTACTTTATAAGAAACCCTACTGCCTGCTGAGACAAGTTATTCTGGAATAGGGCTGAGCTTCAAGTAGACTGAAATATTTTCACATTGTTGACATTTATTTTCTCTAACTAAGTACACTAGCTTTCTGAACAGGTGTTTGACAAAATTAAGCTTGTACAAAGATGGAAATTTCATTTTGGAATGAGGAGTTAACGCAGGTGGCTGAGATGACTTTAAAAGATCGCTTCATTGTGAACCTGGAATATTACCTTAGAGAGAAACTGAAATGGGCGTGGCCAGCAGGCAGCCCGAAGCGGAGGCCATTGGCCGACGAAGCCGTCTGTCACGCCCGTCCAGGTCGGTGAAGGTCAACCAAAGGGAGATGAGGGCGCGCGGCGGACAGTGATAAAGGCCTTCAGGAGCTCCAGCTGCAGCGTCGCGGGGTTTCCAGGACACAATAAGAAAAATAAAGATAACTTCGCCCCGCAGGTGCCTCTGACACGCGACATCTCCAACAGGAACTCTCGGCGGGAAGCCGGGAGCGCGGGAAGCTGATAAACTGTCCTATTATTTGGGGAAATGTGGAAAGGGCGAAACATCAGAAAGCCTCGACCTGGTTTCCAATACAATGTCTATTTCACAGAACCGCCACGTGACCTGAAACTGACGCGCTGCGGGGCTGGTCAATTACGCCAGGCAGAGCGGATTTCCTAGGGGGCAGCTCTTCCAGGGGAGTGTTCATCAGCGGCATGATGGGTGTGATTAAGTCTGCCCTGCCGCTAGTTATTCTATATATTTGGGCTTATTCAGTCTCCCGTCGGTATCCTAAATAGAACTAAAGAGAAAACCAGGCTTTTTTCACTCAATTTTTTTCCTATGATTTTTCCTAACAAAACTAGAATTAAGGGGGCAGCGGGGTGGCTTGGTGGATAGAGAACCAGACCTAGAGACGGGAGGTCCTGGATTCCAATTTGGCCTCAGACACTTCCCAGCTGTGAGACCCTGGGCAAGTCACTTAATCCCCATTGTCTAGCCCTTACTTCTCTTCTGCCTTGGAACCAATACATTTTATATTATTTTTTTTTAATTTTTTTTTTTAACCCTTAACTTCTGTGTATTGACTTATAGGTGGAAGATTGGTAAGGGTAGGCAATGGGGGTCAAGGGACTTGCCCAG
>NC_058134.1:23591832-23653180 GCF_016433145.1 Gracilinanus agilis | reverse complement strand
CTCTTCCTCTCTCTTCCTCTCTCTCTGTCTCTCTTCCTCTCTCTTCCTCTCTCTCTGTCTCTCTTCCTCTCTCTTCCTCTCTCTCTGTCTCTCTTCCTCTCTCTTCCTCTCTCTCTCTTCCTCTCTCTCTCTTCCTCTCTCTGTCTCTCTTCCTCTCTCTCTCTCTTTCTCTGTCTCTGTCTCTCTGTCTGTCTGTCTATCTGTCTCCCTCTCTATCTGCCCTCTCTCCTACTTTATAAGCACTGCCCTCAGCCTTATTTTTTTGTAAATCCTTCTGAAAGGTTTTCAGAACAAAAGGGAGCAGGAAGAGGTAAGAAGCATCTCAGATATGCAGCAGCCCTGTCCAATAAATAAGGCATGACTTGAAAGAGACAGCCAGAATGGTTATCACACAAATATTTATCTTTGGACCAGCCCTTGGCTCTGAACACCCTTGCTAGAAGAGAAATTTTTCTATTCTGCCTGGGATACAAAGGTCACAATCAGAAAATCACACTGCAGTCCCATGGAAGACAGGCAGCCACAGCAAATGGAGTGGGAGGCCGTGGGGATTGGGGAGGGATGGGGGCACTGAGTAGAGACTGAGAAATTGGCTTTGAAAAACCAGAGGAACTCACTGTCTCTGTCTCCTTCAAGGAGATCCCAGCTTTAGACATGAAACTCCTGAACTTGGCAAACCAAAAGTCAGTTGATCTATGTATAATGCTCAATGAAAAGAATATTTAGTCACTGTCAAAATATGAGAGATTTTTCACATCACTGAATCAGAGCGTATCCCCCATGGAGGATGGCTTCCCCCATTCAAGCACTGACATCTCCTTGGATGAGATCCCATTAGATGACATGGGCCTGAAAAGTCAAACACAGCTGTACAATGACATTGGCCTGTGAATACTGGTGTGCTGGTCAGAGGGCTGGCCTTGGAGTGGAGTCAAGAAGGCCTGAAGTCTAAGTCCTGCCTCAGACACGAACTGAGAATGATTCTGGGAAATGCCTTTAACCTCTCGGCATCTCCAAGAAACTCTGAAATCATAATAGAAGAAGTCTGTGGCAACAGGGAGTTCCCTGAATAAAAATTAAACAAAATAACAAGGAACTTTAAATTTGAATATTCGATATTTCCATTTTGAAATGGAATAGTTAAAAACAGAAAGGAGTTCTTCAAAATTCCCTTTATATTACTATCTCCTTTGGTCCTCACAACACTGTGAGGTGAATACTACTATTATGCCCCTTTTACAGATGAAAAAACTGAGGTTCAGAGAAGCTACATGAGTTGACATTGTTCTATAAACTAATGTCAGAGATAGGATTCAGACTCTCGCCTTTACTACTACAAATAGTCCTGATTAGTATTAATAGAAAACCTCTTGAAGTGGTTGCATATATTTGATTTCACACAATTGTAAATTAAAATTATGGCAGATAAAATCATTGGACCAAGCCTGAAAAATGGGACCATTTCAGGGGATTCCTTATTCGCACTGGTTGGGACATGGCTCTACATCTCATGGCATCTCTGAAGAAAGCACAGCTCAACAGATCCAACTATATCATTATGGATGCTCCTTCCAAAGGTTCTGCTCCAAAGAGATCTTTGCATCCATATGTGGACTCCCTTAAATCCTCAAAAAGTACTTACCAATGCCATGAAAAATGACCCATGCAGAAGCTGAATTATAGAATCAGTGAGTGTGAGAGCTGGAAAGGACCTTAGCATCCATTGACCCCAACCTATACTTCTTTCTTGTGAAGAAATCATAGCACACTGGGCTCAAAGGACATGGGTTCCAATTCTGCCTCCAACACTTGCTTAACCTTGAGCAAATCACTGCTAACCTCTCCAAGCCTCAGTTTATTTACCTGTAAAATGAAAGGATTGGAGTTGATGACCTCCAGGTCCGTTTCCAGGTCTAGATCTATAATGTGTTGTCTGAAAAAGAACTCTTACTACAATATACCCAATAAGTGCTCAGATCTAGTGAGGAAGAACACCTATTTCCCGAGGCAGGCATTCTTCTTTAGCACAACTCTGATTGTTAGGAACTTTCCCCTCAGTTTTCTTCTCTGCAAAATGAGGATAACAATAGCATCGGCCTCACAGGATTGTTGTGAAGATCCAATGAGATCACGTGAAAAGTGTTTTATAAACTTTAAAGTACTATCTAAAGGCTAACTATTATTAGTAATTTCTATCCAGTATTCCTGGCTCTGCTCTCTGGGGTCCGTGAGAACATATCTAATTCCTTACCCATTTGACTTAACTTCCAAATATTTGAAGACAGTTTTCACATCCCCATTTTCTAGAATTTTCTGTTCTTCAGGCTAAACGGCTACACTTCCTCCACAAATCCTCATAAATAATGAACTCAAGACATTACTCATCCCAAATGCCCTCTCAGACACTTTCTAGGTTGCTAATGTCCTTCCTAAATCACAAGGTCCAGAACTGAACAGAGTTCTGTGGTCCACCAAAGCAGAGCAGAACAGGACCTCCTTCTTTCTGGAAGACTAGCCTCTCTGGATGTAGCCTAGGCTTGCATTAACACTGCTGACTCGTGCTAAACTTACAGTGTACCAAACTCCCCAGATCCTTTTCTTACAAACTTCTACCTAGCTATGCATCCACCAACCTGAACAAGTCAATTGTCTGTATCCAAGGCTAAGACTTTAACACTTATCTCTATTCAGCTTTATCTTATTAGATTTAGTGTAATGCTCCAGCCTGACAAGGCCTTTTGGGATCCTGACTCCGTCATCCAATGTATCTGCTTTCCCTCCCAGCTTTGTGCCATCTGCAAATTTGATAAGCACACAATTTATGCCTTTATGCAAGTCATCATTAAAAATATGATAACAGTACAGCATGGCACTGTTTAAGCTCCCTTGGACTCTCCACTGGAAAGGGAGCACATATATGACAATAGCAGCTTATGTTTATTTACTGCTTCATATAGATTATTTCACTTAGTTGATCCTAAGCATTAGTAACCCTATCCTACAGTAACCCCAATTATATGTATCTTATGTCTCCCTGGATAAAAAGTGAGTTCCTTAAGGTAAAAGATTGTTTCAGTGTTGTTTTGTATCGACATCTAGCAAAGTGCCTGGTGCATAATTATCCTCATCATCATCGTTGTCATCATGACCACCCTCATCATCACCATCATCACCATTATCATCATAACCACCCTCATCATCACCATTATTGCCATCACCACCCTCATCATCGCCATCATCACCCTCATCATCACCATCATCATCATCACCATTATTGCCATCACCATCACTATCACCATCATCGCCATCATCACCATCATCATCATCATCATCATTGCCATCACTACCCTCATCATCATCATCATTGCTATCACCACTGCCATCACCATCATCACCATTATCACTATCACCATCATCATCATCATTTCCATCACCACCCTCATCATCACCATCACTGCCATCACCATCATCATCATCATTGCCATCACCACCCTCATCATCACCATCACTGCCATCACCATCATCATCATCACCATTATCACCATCACCATCACCATCGCCATCACTATCATCATCATCATCTCTATCATCAACAGAAGGTATTTGTATAACAGCTATTGTAGGCATTATTAAATGTTTATTTATGATCCATGGATCTACCTCACAAAGTTGTTATAGAGAAAGCATTTTGTAACCCTTCAGGTCCTATACAGAGAGAGTAGCCACTGTCCTTTTTCTACTAATCACATTTCAACCCCTTCAGTAATCCTTTCTAGAATTTTTCCAGGAAGCAGGATTTTCCCAGGAATTAATATAATACTCACTGGTCTTCAGATTATGGAATCTGACTCATCTTTTCTTTTGAACATGGTAATATCTCTTGCTCATTTTTTTGAATCTCTCCCACTCTTGAAAATGTGATTACTTAAAAGGAATCAAATTATATTTCCATATAAATACAATGAGATTTCCTCATAAGACTAGTCTTAATAATGACTAATACCTATCAGATGAAGCTTTTATTATATGTATTTGTTTCACTTGGGAGGTGGGGCTAGGAGTATAAGGTGACCCATTGTATGTTGGTAGTCTGTGAGCATATGTCTGAAGGAGCCTTGTAGGACTGTAAGACATAACTTGGAACCATATTTTTTGAGGAGAACCTTTTTCAGTTTGCTCTACCAAGCCGTAGGATAGCAGAATCATAGATCAACAGCTGGTAGGAACTTCAGAGGTCATAGCACTCCATCACTTCTTTTTACCAATCATAGGATCATAGGCTCATAGATTTAGAACCCAAATGGGCTTTAGAAGGCATGTGATCCAACACCTTTCATTTACAGTGGAAGAAACTGAGACTAAGGTTATAATTCGTCCAAGATCACAAAATGTATACAGAGGTGGGTTTTGAACTTTGTTCCTCTGATTCTAGAACCAATAAATACTCTTTCCACTGAAGAAGGCTACCTTCCCAGCTGCTTAAAAAAACAACAAATAATTGACACAGTAGAATCTTGCATTCTTTAGAGTTTTGAGTCATGGAGAATGAAGAAGTCAAAATTTTGGAGAGTCAGAATTTAGTAGGAATTCCCTAAAGCTGGTTATATCTTCCAGAAGTTCCTGTCTGCAGATGACATTATGCTAAAACCATCCATAGCCCTAGATTACTACAGAGCCTCCTCAGTGAGATCATGGCTATTCAAAGGATATTGGACTGTCTATGTGGGGGAAATCAAATGGATAAAAGAAATAGTGAATGCCTAAATTACAACACGTAACTGAATGGAGATGTCATTAAGTTTGTCCATTGGTGTAATGAATAGATTCTGTAGTTGAAAGATGACCTGAGTCCAAAAATCAATCAAAAAGAAGAGAGAAAATAATCCAGAATTTGAAAAATTGCACAGTGCTTTCAGTCAGTGTGCATTTAATAAGTGCTTACTATGTACCAGGCCCTGTCTACATGCTGAGGATGTGATGGCAAAGGTGAAACCATCTCAGCCTCTAGAAGCTTAGATTCTGTCTGGGGAAGCGAGCTGCCCCCTGAACAAAAGTCAGTCTTTGGACCAAAAATGTTCTTCTGGATATGTAGCTGTGAATCATGGAAGCCCACAAATGCCCCCAAATCACAGTTGCAGATAAACTAAATGCCAATGGAGATCAGTAGGGTGAGCATAAATAGATTGCCACACAACCTGACTCAATAATAATTCACATTCACAAAGTGTCAGAAGAGTTATCAACCAGGAAATGTGTGCTTGGATAAAGGAAGAGGTCTTGCCACATAGCAAAAATGAAGGATTACAAATGGGCAGCTCCCATGCTGCCATTCAAGAAATACCAAAATACCCATAGAAAGGTCTCTAGAATATTGGGTAGAGTCTCTGTAGAGCATTTGTTGACATGGATCAGAATCCCACAGGATAATGATGTAATCTGCATCACTGAAGGGAGTGCACGTGCTCACACTTATGAATTCACAGGTCAATTAATCCCTCAACAAACTAATTACATGTTTACCATATAGCAGACATCATGCTAGACATCAGAAATAATCTGGGGAAAAAACATGGACATGTACAAGGGTACACATCGGTTTCATTGATGGATCAAAGTAAGTATTAGTCAGTCAAACATTTCTAAGCATTTAACTAATCTTGGATGCTGTGCTTAGTGCTGGAGATTCAAAAAAAGGCAAATGCCTGTTCTCTGTCCTCCAGGTTCTCACATTTAGCCAATGTTAAAGCAAATTATAATTGGGCTTTTATTCTATAATTTATATTGCCCCTACCTTCCCATTCGTTCATCCAAATTAAAGAGGCTTCGCCATAGTGTGATTTATTTCTGGGATATGAACAATTGGCTGTCTTTATAGACAACTGGAACTCAAACAACTTCACCTGATGGCTTATGGGTTTTAAATGGGGCTAGCGAGAAGCAAAGCTTGATCTGTTTCTACTTGGTTTTGAGACGGGTTCCCAAATCACGGGCTTTCAGTACGCATCTAACTTCTGACTTCTATCAGGGTCCAACTTGGGCGTCCAAAATCATCAACACCTCAAGATGATCTTTCAAGACTGTCCTCCATCCGTGGGCCAACTGGGCAAATCTATGTGCAGTTGGAAACGACAACAGCAAAAATCTCAGCCTCTGCTCATGTTTTCTATTATAGGCTTCGGGGAAGGGCAAGAGTAGAGAGCCAGAATTCCCAGTGCCAAGCTGACATGCTGTTTGCGAGCTGTTTTTGGACTTCACCCTGTGTAATATCGCGGTCTGCCACTCTAATGTGACATTGTGTTATCAAGTAATAGCTGGCAAGGGACAGAGGCTGAATCGAGATCTGTGTGGTTCTGATAGCAGCCCAAAACAAAGACATCATGTCATCTGCTATGACTGGTTATAAATGGTTTAGAGCCATTTATCTGAAAACCAGAGCCAACACCAGTGCCGCCCAAGGCAGAACCGAGAGATGGAAATGTTGACACCAAGTTCAGGATTAAGTAAAACAGAGTTCGTTGTTATAAGTCGGGCAAGTGCCAAATTAGCTGTGTGGTGGAGTCCGTTTTAAGAGATGCTGAAAGGGACAGGATGAGCCACTTCACCAGGCAGAACATATCAGGGACATTACCTCAGGCAAGTGAGTACCTCTGAATGGAAGAGGTCCTCAGGTTCTAACCCATGAAGAACAGCCGAAGGATAGAAAAGCTATAAGGAGGAGCAATTATTCCAGATGGCAAGGAAGCACCATCCCATATTCACATCCCCAGAAGAAGACTAATAATAAAAGCTCCTATTTATTTAGTGATATGAGGTCTACAAAGCCTCCCCACAGCAATGCCATGAGAGAGAGAGATCTGGGAGATGAGGAAAACAAGGATCAGTAATTTGTTCCAAGTGTCCAAGCTAATCCTGGACCCCAATTCTCATCACAAGGGAAGAAAGGAAGCCAGAGAATCATAGAGCTAGAGCTGGCAGGGACCCCAAAGGCTACTGAGGTCAACTACCTTATTGTGAGGGAAGCTTGGGAAGGGAAGAGAGGGAAGCGATTTGTCCTAGTTACATAGTGATTTAAATTGAGGTCCTCTGGCTCTCAAGCTAGTGGTCTTCTTCTGTATCAAACGGCCTCAGCAGAGACCCCCAAAAATCTTCTGTGGCCAACTGGGGGGGCCTTACTAGTCAGGAATTCATGTGTTATTTTTCATATCCCCAGTCCCAGTTTGGGAAGTGGGATTAGGGAAAGTGCACTTTTACTGACATCCCAGAACCAGGACTGGAGTGGGAAGGAGAAGAGCATCTACAGTAGAGCTCCTGTGGGCCTTTGTTTACCCTTCCAAAGGCATGTCATGCATTTGCCAAGAAAAGTAATAAATTATAAGTCTTGATTGGTGAGTGCATCCCTAGGCCATGCCACCATTTTATGAGTGGCCCCAGTCATACTCACTTCATTCTTCCACCTTCTGGTCAGCGCCTTTATTCTGATCTCTCCTCTCCTCCCCTCTCCCTCTATGGTATGTTGTCTTCTCCATTACTATATAATCTCCGCAAGGGCAGAGTTGTCTTGTTTACTTTCATTTATACTCCCAATACTTAGTAAGCATTTAAATGTTCTATCTGTCTAGTCCATGCTAAACTGGTTCCATATTCTCTTTACCTTTAAAACAAAAGATTCAGGATCCGGATTAGAAACAGGGATCCTTGTTATTACAGAACTAACCTTTCAGAACCATGGAAAAAATATTCTAAATTAATTAATTAAATAAAAATTTTCAAATAAAACAGAACTAACCTTTCAGGTTATTTTTGTTGTTTTTTATTTTAACCCTTACTTCCATCTCAGAATCTATACTGTGAATTGGTTCTAAGGCAAAAAAATCAGTAAAGGCTAGGCAAAGGGAGTTAAGTGACTTGCCCAGAGTCACACAGTTACGTAATGTCTGAGATCAGATTTTAATCTGAAACCTTCCATCTCTGGCCTAGCTTCAATCTACTGAGCCACCCACCTGCCCCCTAAACTTTTGTTTTAACCCCATTCTCACTCCAGGGAGTAATTTATTCATTCTCATTGTTAGTCATTTTCTCCAGCCCTGGCTTTAAGATCTCCCTGGGTGCATAATGAGTAAGCCAAGTCCATTTTATTTTTATTTTTTGGTTTTTTTTTATTTTAATAAATTTCCACTCAAGTTTTCCAAAATTATATGATTTATATTGTCTCCCTTCCTTCTTCCCTCCCCCTTCCTGGAGCTGACAAGCAATTCAATTTGGATTATACATGTATTACCATGACATCTCCATATTATTCATTTTTGTAAGTGAATAATCTTATAGAACCAAAACCTCAAAATATATACCCAAATAAACAAGTGATAAGTCATATGTTTTTGTCTGCATTTCAACTCAGAATTGTCCTGCATCAATGTATTGCAGTTAGTAGCAAAGTCTATCACATTGGATTGTCCCACAAGATTGCAGCGACTGTGTATAATGCTCTCCTGGTTCATGGAAGTCTTCCCAGTTCTTATAGAAATCAAGCAGTTCATCATTCCTTATAGCACAATAGTATTCTATCACCATCATATACTACAATTTGTTCAGCCATTCCCCAATTGAGGGACATTCCTTTAGTTTCCAATTCTTTGTCACCACAAAAAAATGGCTATAAATATTTTTGTACAAACAAGTCCTTTCCATATTTTTTTGTCTCTTTGGAATAGTGACCCAGTAGGAGTATTAGTGGATCAAAAGGTGTGTACTCTTTTATAGCCCTTTGGGAATAATTCCAAATTGCCCTCCAGAATAGCTGGATTAGTTCACAACTCCTCCAGCAATGCATTAGTGTCCCAATTTTGTCACATCTCCTTCAACATTTGTCATTTTCTTTTACTGTCATATTGGCCAATCTAATAGGTGTAGGGTGGTACCTCAGAGATGTCTTAATTTGCATTTGTCTAGTCAAGAGGGATTTAGAACATTTTTTCATATGATTATCAGTAGCTTTGATTTCTTCATCTGAAAACTGCCTATTCATATCCTTTGACAATTTGTCAATTGGGGAGTGACTTGGATTCTTATAAATTTGACTTATTTCTTTATATATTTGAGAAATAAGACCTTTATCAGAGAAATTTCTTATAAGAATTTTTCCCAGTTTGTTGTTTCCCTTCTAATCTTAGTCTCATTGGTTTTGTTTGTACAAAACCTTTTAATATAATCAAAATTATTTGTTTTACATCTTGTAATGTTCTCTATCTCTTGTTTGGTCATAAAGTCTTCCTTCTCTTATGGGGAAAACCAGGGGAGCTAACTTAAATATTATATGTGGGTTCAGAAGTGTGTGTAGGAGACAGGAATGACAAAAGGTGGGGACTTAACAAGTTAGGGAAACTGGGTTTAACTGTTAAGGAAATTGTCTGTTGACAGAAGTGACAATTAAGCCTAACTGTCCCTCTTCTCCACATAGACAAGGGGTCTGTGAACACCAGCAGGCAAATGACAAGAGGGTTTGTAACAAATTTAATTAAGGGAACTATGGTCTAACTCTAAAGGATGGGAATAGGGGTTTCTATACTTCCAGACTATGGGCAAACCATAGGGTCAGGGGAGAGACTTATCTACACTGAACTGAGACCAAAGCTAGGCAGGGCCCAGAGAAAAGCAGGACTGAAGTGGGCATCCTCACAGCAGAGTCCAGACACACTCCAGCCATGTTCCAGCTCCTCCAGGACCACTAGCAGAACTCTGTCAGGTGGGTAGATTCTGGGAGCTGACCCAGCCCAAGTTAACCTGCAACTCAGGTTGGGATTAATAGTCTCTACCAAAAAATCTCCCACAAGTAGATGACAGTCTTCCTTCAGGATCCCAGGAAATCAGGGGACAAACTCCACTTCCTCTGAGGTCTCCCAGGGTCAGTTACGACTTGTCCCAACCACCATGGAGTCCATCTCAGAGAGAAGCCACACTTCCTGCTTCTCCATTCCATTTAGAATTCTCCAGCCCTGGCTGCTAGATCTCCTAAATAATAATTGAGTAATCCTCCTCACCACACTTCTCAATAGATCTGAAAGTTAACTCTTCTGTGCTCCCCTGATTTACTTATAATATCACTCTTTAGGTTTAAACCATATATCCATTTTGACCTTATCTTGGTATAAGGCGTGAGATATTGATCTAAACCTAATTTTTGCCATACTGTTTTCCAATTTTCCCAGCAGTTTTTGTCAAACAGTGAGTTCTTATGCCCACACTGGGCTCTTTGGGTTTATCAAACTCTAGCTTGCTGAGGTCATTTACCTCTATTCTATTCCATTGATCCACCCTGCTGTCTCTTGGCCAGTACCAGATATTGTTTTGATGCTTTATAGCACAATTTAAGATCTGGTACTGCTAAACCACCATCCTTCACATTTTTTTCATTAGTTCCCTCGATATTATTGACTTTTTGTTCTTCCAGATGAATTTTGTTATTATTTTTTCTATATCTATAAAATAGGGTTTTTTGGTAGCTTGATTGGTATGGCACTGAATAAGTAAATTAAGTTAGGTAGGATTGTCATTTTTGTCATATTAGCTCGACCTACCCATGAACAATTAATGTTTTTCCAATTGGTTAGATCTAACTTTGTGTGAAAAATGTTTTGTAATTGTGTTCATAGAATACCTGCATTTCTCTTGGCAAATAAATTTCCAAGTATTTTATATTGTCAAGTGGTTTTAAATGAAGTTTCTCTTTCTAACTCTTGCTGCTGAGTTTTATTGAAGATATATGGAAATGCTAATTATTTATGTGGGATTATTTTGTATCCTGCAACTTTGCTGAAGTTATTATTTCAACTAGCTTTTTAATTGACTTTCTAGGATTCTCTAGGGATACCATCATATCATCTGCAAAGAATGATAGTTTAGTTTCCTCATTGCCTACTTTAATTTCTTGAATTTCTTTTTCTCCTCTAATTGCTAAAGCTAGCATTTTGAGTACAATATTAAATAATAGTTTCCTGCGTGGAAATCCTGGGCCTGGATGTCCTCCTTGAACTGAAGGATTTTGGAAGAATCAGCCAATTAGAAGTGAGTCCAGAGGGGTGCAGGGTACTCCCAATGTGAAAGAGATCTGCTTTGGTTTCATTGAACCAGCCTCTCAAACAGATGAAGACAAATGTCATGTTAAGTCAATTCAAGAAATCTTCATGAAGAACTCATTATGTGTGAAAGACATCAGGCGAGCTGCTGGTGACCCAAAACCAAAAATGAAGCACTGCCTAGCCTCGAGCAGACGACATCCTGATGGGGACAGGAGAACAAGGGGGTCCTGAAGCTGAGAAGTGAATACAAAGTTACTCGAGGAGAAAGAAAGTCCTAAGAACCGGTGAACACAACAAAGACTTTCCTATTAAGCTAAGTAGAACCTAAGCAGAGTCTTGAAGGAAACTTACGGACTCTGAGGAGCCAAAGGTATTCCAGGCAGGGAGAACGGCAAAGAGATGGGAGATGCAATGCCACGTCCAGGGAATGAGTGGGTTGTGTCAGCCTGTCTGACCGAGCCAGAAGGCATGTGAAGGGGAACGATATAAAATCAGTTTAGAAAGGTGTGTGGATGTTACATTTCAAAGGATTTTAAAAGCAGATTAATAGAGTTTATGGTTAACTGGTACAGTGGCTAGAGTTCATGATTTGCAGTCTAGGACATAGGTTCAAATACTGCCTCAGATACTTACTTGCTGTGTGACCTTGGGCAAGTCACTTTACTTTTGTCTGCCTCAGTTTCCCCATGTGAAAACGGGAGTAATAATAACCCCTACTTGCCAGGGTTGCTGTAAACATAAAATGAGATGATATCTGTAAAGCACTAGATAAATGCTGCTGGTGTTGTTGGCAAGGGAGGAGGGTGCCTTGACTTTGGTTCCAGCTGTCCCTTTCACTTTAATTCCTTCACTCCTTCCGATTCAACTTCCTTTTTCTACCATCCTTCCTCAGTTTCCTGAGATCTTACTGAATGCAATTCAGTACTGTTGGCGAGCTTGGGGCTGCTGAGGTAATAGTGAAAGGAGAACATTAAAAGTCAATCTCCCCCTTTTCCAATTCTTACAAAGGACTCACGAATACTAATATCAATGAATGCTTTAATCCCTCTCCAACCCCTCAGAAAAGCTCTGATTTCTGCCCCTGGTCCTAAGACACAAGCCTGGTGGGGAGCCCGTGTCAAGGTCACGGTGTCCCTTTCTTCCTGGCGTATCTTCATTGTTTTTCTGCAATTTGTTTTTTTTCTGCTTCCAGCTCGAGCAGAATCATTTGCGCTTTTAGAGATGAAGGACAATAGGATATTGAAATCTCCAGCTGTCTTTTCCTTTCCTAACCCAGTCAGAGGGTGATGTTCTCTAGCAGAAAAAAAAAAAAAACACCCCAGACTTCTTGCTCTATTGTTCAGACTTTGATCTTCAGCTCATTCTCTAAGGGCATAAATGCCTTATTTATATAACTTTCAAGGAGCTGAATATAGCTGTCTATGTTTGATGACGCCAATCTTAGCACAAAGGATTTTACTACCCAACTGCACTCTAAACCAATACTCCATAGAAGGGCGGCTTATATTCATTCTGTTTAGGCCCCTTCTGTCTAATGGTCACAGCGTTTCTGATACCAGATCAAATATGGGCAGATTAGCCAGTTCTCTTTGTCATCGATGGGTTCACCAAGACAGGGGCAGCTGCCACAATCCTTCTTTCCAAGTAGGCATCGAGTGTTTGGGAATCATTGGACGAAAAGAACTGTGCAAACGGTGGTGTTTGTAGATATTATTGTGAAATGCTCAGAAGGGAGTTAGCCTTCTGGAGGGTTTCAAATAAAGACAATGCCTGCTCCGTTACTGCAGATTGGAAACTAAGCTTTGGGAAGGAAGGTAGGAGAGAGAAGGATCTAGAGCCGTGATTCCCAAAGTGGGCGCCACCGCCCCCTGGTGGGTGCTGCAGCAATCCAGGGAGGTGGTGATGGCTACAGGTGCATTTATCTTTCCTATTAATTGCTATTAAATTTTTTTAAAAATTAATTTCTAGGAGGCAAAGTTATATTTTTTCTGGAAAGGGGGCAGTAGGCCAGAAAAGTTTGGGAACCCCTGCTCTAGAAATATCTCAAGGCCCTCCCTGGGGTCCACCTAGGAGCTGACACCTCAACTCCACATGTTTCTCCCCTCAGAGGCAATGGAGAGGATTGTCAATGGATAGCAAAGATTCCTCCATCTCAGAAATCCAGATGTGCAGAGGAAGAAGGCTGTATTAGTGAATTCCAAGAGGGAATAAATCTCAGCTGCCAGCAATCTATTACCTCTCCCCTGGGTGCCCAGAGAAGAGAGGTCATAGGTGGTAAAAGGGAGTTGCATGCCACAGAGTGAGTGCATTCCAACTAAGTGAGGCGGAAGGAGAGAAGGATTGGGGCAACACTGCAGTGCTAAGACCCCTTGGCAACATGGATGAAATTTCCCAGAAACTCAAAAGGGAAAGAAAACACACACACACACACATACACACACACTATCTCATATATAACCCATGGCCCAATCCCATCCATCATCTGCAATAAACCAGAACATCTGGGTCCAGACCCAGGCTCTATTGCTTGTGTGATTTCTTTGTATTGTCTTCAAGACACTTAACTCTTCCTGGCCCCATTTTCCTCATCTATATAATAACTCACACATAGAGAATTCTTCATTTTGCTTAGAGATTTACTTATATTATTTCATGACAATCCTACTAGTCATATATTAATTGTCCTTATTTTATAAATAAGGAAATAGCTATGGTTCTTTCCATTTCTAGATCTGTGACCAGGTCAAAATTTTAACATATTCTTGCCATTTTTTCATCAAATCAATCAACTTCAGCAAACCCAACAGAGGCAATGTGGCATTATGGTTAGAGAAGGAGGCCTCCAGCTAGTTCTGGGTTTAGGTTCTACCTCTGGCACATCAGTGAATCAACAAATGTTACCTTTGTGCCAGGAACTGGGTTTGTAGTTGTTCAGTCATATCCAACTCTTCTTGACCCCGTAGACCATGACATCCCAAGGCCTTCTATCCTCCACTTTCTCTCCAAGTCTGTCCAAGTTCATATTCATTGTTTCCATGGCACTATCCATTTATCTTATCCTTTGCCATCCCCTCCTCCTTTTGTCACAATCTTTCCCACCATCAGGGTCTTTCCCAATGAGTCCTGTCTTCTCATTATGTGACCAAAGTTTCTAAGCTTCAGCTTCACTATTTGACTTTCCAATGAATGGGCTGAATTAATTTCTTTAAGTATTGACTAATTTGATCTCCTTGCTGTCAAAAGGACTTTCAAAGGCATTCTCATGCACTAAAATTCAACAGCATCAATTCTGTGGCATGAAGCTTCCAACTTCCACAGCCATCCATTGCTACTAGAAAACCATAACTTTGACTAGATGGAACTGGGCTAAGTGGCAATGAATGCCTCAGCCCCAGATTTCGTAGAGAACTTACTTTCTATCACTTGGCTTCTCTTACACTCCAAGCTGCAGAGTGGGTACCAATTTGCATTGGTAAAAGAAGGCCCAATTTAAAAAAAAAGTGTACAAAGCATTGTGCTAGATGCCAAAGATACAAAGGAGATGGGGAATGGGGAAAGAGAGTCCTTGCCCTCAAGGAGGTTACTTTCTGTTGGATGCATCATCTACCAAAAATCTTTCTTTCTTTCTCCATCCTTCACAGGAATGAGACATGAGCTGAGGTGAGTTTGGAAGGTTTGAGGGAGGGTTTCCAGAGGGCATGTGAGAGAGAGCTGTGAAAGGTTTAACCATTAGAATGCACATGGAAGAATTAAAAAATGGAAAATAGAGATAAAGTCAACACATACAGGGTCTCTGCTCTTAAGGAGTTTACATTCTATCAGAGGAAAACAACATGCATATGGAAAATGAAAAAAAAGACAAAGTATACCACATCAGTACAAAGTAGGCAAGACCTGTTCCCCCCTTTGCTTTGTATACCCATCACCTAGCATAGTGTCTAGCACAAGGTATTGCCCATTAAATATTTATTGACCGACTGACTGAACATTTCCAGGGAGAAAGAACCATTAACTGGAGCAATCAGGATGGGCTTCTTGTAGAAGGTAACATGTAAGGTATTTTGAAGAAGTGAGGGATTCTCTGACACAAGGCAAAGCTTATACTATAGAATCAGAGAACTGTACCATTTGCATGATCCCATATATTATCAAAGCCCAATTAGGCAACTTGGTAGAAAACACGGTCAACACTGGAGGAAATGGCGGGTCTGTTTCCTCACTAGCTAGGGGGAACATCTAGACAGTAATGTCTAGCAATGCATTCCCAGAATAAGATCCCAGTTGAAATGAATCAGTGGCAACAACATCCACTTCCTTCTCAAATAGCTGAGATAGACATGATAAGGTTTGTTTTCAAGTTTCCCCAACACCACCTCCTCCTGTCTTGTTAAATTTAATTTTAGAGGTAAGAAGTTGGGGGGGGGGAGGAAGTGCCATTTGCTGACAATCGAGTGAATGCCAAACCCCAACACATCATTAGCCTGGTAGGAGACTGTAAGCTCCCCGTGATCCGGAAGGAGAGAGACCAGTATCTGAGCTATAAATTCAGAAAGAGTGACTTTATGGGCCAAGAGAAGAGGAAATGTATACATAAATAGTATAGCTCCTGGCCTGTGATATGTAGGTGGGCAGGGAGAAAATACAGTCAGCAATATTTTCACAATGTGGCAAGTAGGTTTAGATCAGCTCGAGGAATTTATGTCTGGGAAGGAAGTTCCTAACTCTGGGCCATGTGGGCCCACTTCAGCTCCTCTTAGGTTTGGGGGCTCCAGTGACTGAATTGGGAATAGAGAAAACACACTAACAACTGGTGTTTAGCAGGAAGAGGCAGAGAAGAGCAACTCGCTCCCTCCTACTGGCTCCCACCTAAGACCTCTGCCACGGTAGCCCGAGAAGTTAATTTATCAGCGTAGGCAGGGCTCTAAGGGAGGAGGCAAAATGCCGTCAAAGATGCAGGAAATGGAAGAAGACGGATTCCTTACCAGGGTTGATTACAAAAATAAGATGACAGAAGCCAAAGACGGAACAAATAAGAGTCAGGAAGGAAAGAATATGGAGGATAATGCAGGGAGCGCTCCTTGGCGGGGATTCAGTTTGATTTAATAATCATTCATTAAGCACCTATTCTATGCCAGGCTCTATGCTATAGGAGCTGGGGATACCAAGACACAAATGAGACAGTCTCTGCCCTCAGGGAGTTATGTTCTACTGGGGGAAACAACACATGCCCAAATAACTAAATGTAAAATGTGTGACAATGAATAGAAATGTGTCCACCTCCCCTTCTGGGTTGTTGTGAAAATTAAATGAGATGATATTTGGAAAGCACTTAGCACAGGACCAAGCATATAGAAGGTGCTTAATAAATGCTGATTTCCTTCCTTCCTTCCTTTCTTCCACGGTTAAATAAAGCTGAATAATCATCGCTTGTGAAGTGGAGAGTCTCAGGTGTCCTAAAATCAAGGAGACCCACCTGGGAAGACCTTCAAACAGTTGTTAGCTGTGTGACCTTGGACTTCATTCCTTCTCTCTGAGACTCATTTTCCTCATATGTAAAATGGGTATAGTGATGCGTGTGGTATCTGTCACAGGCTTATTGCTGCAAAGATGAAAGAAGATAAAGTCTAAAGGTCTTTGCCTACCTGCAATATCATATAAATGTCAGTTATTAGCATTTCAATGGAGCCTTAAGTGTTCAGACCTTTTTTTCTCTCAGCCACAACTTTGTAGGTAGTGTATGATTAGCCCCAATTTATGGATGAGGAAACTAAGGCTCAAAGAGACTATAACATAGTCACAGTACTAAGAAGTGTCAGAGGTCAGACTGAAACTCAAGTGCTCCTGACCCAAATCTAGTATGTTCTCCACCATTCCATGTTCCTTATCTGTGTGAGATTTATTATCTAGCATGATTAAGCCATAGAAATATGAGTAATCATTTGGAATCATTACTCCTTTCCTTCCTGAAGCCTCCCTGCCTTGCCAGTGCTGCTCGGTTCCAATAACGGGATAAAGAAAGGAGAAGCTGCCACTGTGTCCGACACTGTTATTGAAAGTCGGAGAGCTTCACCCAAAGGAGCTCATGTGGAACGAGGGCCACCATGTTTGAAAATGAACTTTTGCTTCCATTCAAAAAGAAACACAGGGCGTTTTCTCTCCCTACGCCTCATCTTGTGATGGAGAAAAGGCATGTGCATCATCAGACAAATGGGGACATATTTACATACGTGCATATATGCAGACACACACACTCCCCCTCTTGCTAATCCCCCCAAAAAGATGCGTGCCACTGGTGACCCAGTATTGTTACTGGCTCGCCACTTCCTAAAATTTCAAATCTCCCAGAAAGGGAGTGGGCTAAGGAGAGATTTCAGACCGCTGCCCTCCTTAGCACCCCTCATCGGAGGAGAATCATGCTATATAGGCAGCACAGGCCAGCCGAGACCTTTGTGGCCATCTGCGAGGCTCCGCTAATGAAGGGCTTGAAAGGACCCCCTTCTCGGTGGTGTTCAAGTAGGTGGTGGATGACCGCTTATTGACCGTATCTGTTTTCATGAGGATTCCTTTGAGACAGAGGTCAGATGAGACGTCTGCCAAGGACCCTTCAAACTCTCAAACTCAACGATTCCGGAGCTCTGATCAGATTTCCCATTTTTTGTCCTCTTAGCTACTCCCTCACTCCTCCTGCCCATTCCCCTGCCCATCGCCACTATCATCATGAACGAGAGCACAATTACCGGTGGCAAACTGAGTGACGGATCAGAAGATTCTCTCTTCAGCCACGGACACTGGGAGAGGAGGTGAAAATGGACCAAGAGGACTAAAATGTTCAGGAAGGTGAAAGGGAAGAATTCTGGCCCCTCCAGGAGGGAGATGCGCCCTCCAAGGGAGGAAGCAGATGTGCCCCTTCCCCCACCTCATGATGGCAGCATCCTGGAGCTCAAATAAACTCTACATAAGGATCTCTGCAGGCTGTGTGTTGATTTAGAAAACCACACATTATGGCCTCAGACACGTCCCAGCTGTGTGACCCTGGGCAAGTCACTTGACCCCCATTGCCCACCCTTACTACTCTTCCACCTAGGAGCCAATGCACAGAAGTTAAGGGTTAAATAAACAAATAAATAAACAAACAAACAAATAAATAAATAAATAAATAAATAAATAGATGAATGAATGAATAAATAAATAAACAAACAAACAAATAAAAAAAATGAATGAATAAATAAATGGATGGATGGATGGATGAATAAATAAATAAATAGATAGATAAATAAATGGAAAAAAACCACACATTCACATTGCCTCTGTTTTATTATATTTTTGTCAACCATTCGCCAATGACATTTCAATTTGGCTTCAGCAGTGCTCCAGCTATACTCCCAGTATGGTTTTACGAATGTCCGTGGGCCACGAATTGGGCATCTTCTGGGATAGGGAATAGATTGAAAACCTAGCTCTAAATCTAGGTTCTCATCCTCATTGTCTGAGTGGCTATGTGCATGTAACCTGTCTGAACGCCAGTCTCCTTCTCTGTAAAATGGGAATAACACCCCCAGGAGCACTGAATGACTGATCTCAACCTGACTTCTTGTGAGGACAAGCTTGAACTTTTTTTACAGATGGGGAAAGAGAGTCCCAGAGAGGTTAAATGGGATTTTCTATGGGCGGAGGGGAGAATGTCTCCCGATTGCCGACCCAGACACACAATCTTCTTCTTGGTGTGGAGGGGAAATTGTGGAGGGGACGCCTTCCTCCCACCACACTCCCCCCCCCCCAGAATCAGAGAAACAAGACAATTGCTGTGGAAGTCCTGTCCAGGGCTTATATGTTTCAATGGTTCACAAGAATGCAGCAGGCAGAAGAAAGTGTCACCAACACAAAGGGAGCCAGACCCCTTGGCTTCTGGCTGGCAGGTTGCCCAGCAGAGAAAATAGGATGCTATTGAATTCACAGTCCTCTCAGTAGGTGACTGGGGGGAGGGAAGGAGCAGATGTTGTGAAAGGATGGAGGGGGGGTGCGGGGCAGACTCAGGATGGGGCAAATTAGGTTTTATGAACAGAAGGCCAATTTAAAGGGGGAAAAAATCCTAGGAATTTAAGATAACATTTCGGCAGCAGAGGGAAAGAGGTGGGTACAGGGCTCTCATTTGGCAACAGCCCTTGCAAATGCAACCCAAAATAAATGAGCAGCCCGAGCTCTCCAGATCACCGAGGACCCAGGGAGTGGAACACACGAGCCCAGTGTGAGGAGAATCCCTTCTTTGCCAGCCGCCATATCCCATGGCTGCTCCCAGACTGGTGTAAGCAGAGCCAGCACCGAGATCCAGAGCTTGCTCAACTCCTTGGCCCGAGTGAGGGAGAAGATGGGAGGCTGATTTCCCGGAGACTTTTTTAATTGCGCTCTATTTGTTTTCTTTCTCTTGTCATTTTTCTGCTGTTGCTGCTGATTGTATTTTGTAACCATTATCCCCCATCACTGTACAGCCCTAATTAAATACGGCATAATAGATGAAGGTTAAAGCTGGCAACAGGGAAGCGGAGAAGGGAGAGGTTAGTCTGTGTGTGCCAGTCTGTGTGCCAGTGTGTGTGTGTGTGAGTGTGCCAGTGTGTGAGTGTACCAGTCTGTGTGCCAGTGTGTGTGTGTGTGAGTGTGTGTGAGTGTGCCAGTCTGTGTGCCAGTGTGTGTGTGAGTGTGCCAGTCTGTGTGCCAGTGTGTGCGTGTGTGAGTGTGTGTGAGTGTGTTAGAAAAACCTGCCTTTTACATGAAACTGTGGAATCATTAGCTCATCTGCACAAGATTTCTAGAAGGCGTATTCTTATTATTGCAGAGGTAAAGCCGGTCTAAAGATGTTGGTTTCTACTGACCACAGCCAGCATGGCATGAGAGCTGGACTCGAACTCAATAAAATTTGAAAACACGGGTCCTGAGTTCAGATCCTTACCCGATTACTCATGCAAGCTAGAGGCAATGGTAACACGTAATTGGGATTTTTCGAGGCTGGGGGGATTGGGGGAACTTGTATGTATTGGAAGGCAGAAGAGAAGGAAGCAGTAAGGAGGGAGAGATTGAATATCAGAGAGAGGTGAGATGATAGTGGAGTGGATGTGTCAAATCGAATGGGAACTGGCGAGCACGTAGAGAACGTAGGTGGGGTAAAAGAGGAGAGCGTAGGGAATGGGGTCTGGAGGACGTAGGGTGCTTCATAGAGGAAAGGAGGAAGGTTTCGGCAAAGAGTGCTTGATTTGTTCAGTGAAGATTAAGAGAAAGCCCTTCGCTGGCAGAGTGGCAGAGGAAAGCTAACGAAGAAGTGTCAAAACCCCCGCCAAGGTGAGTATCACCCCGAGTGATGCCAAAACCTGATTAAATTATAATAAAGAAATGTTTAACAAAATCAATAATACAATACAACATAGAAGATGTTAATTTATGATTTTCTAAGTCAGCGTGCCATAGGGATCTGTTTCTATTTGTGTTTGATACCACCAGTCTAGAAGAGCTACGATGTCTAGTGAGATAAAGGGTCAGTTAGGGAAGAGGACAATTGCCTTACTGCCGTGAAGGCCCAGTGGACAGGAGATAACATGGGTCTGAAGTGGGCCTGGCCAGTGTGGTTTAATGATTTTAACCAGTTACATTCAACAGGATGGGAACAGGAAGGAAGGAGGTGGGAAGTGGATATAACCCAGGTTTGGGTTTGACAATGAGGGAACTGCTGGACAAGGATGTGAAGGATTCATGAACACAGGCTAGTGTGGAGTTGGGCTATTTCACAAAGAGGTCAAAAATGGGATCGAAGAGGATAGAGCAATAATTCGATCCTTTTTATAGGCTTCAGGGAAAGAACCAGAAGTGAGGGAGCCACTGAAGAGTAGGACTGGAGTTCATGGTGAAGAGGAGGGATGTGAAGGTAGAATATGATGATGATCAGGGACAGCTCGGTGTCTCAGTGGATGAGAGCCAGACCTGGAGACAGGAGGTCCGAATCTGGCCTCAGACACTTCCTAGCTGTATGACCCTGCACAAGTCACTTTAACCCCAATTGCCCAGCTATTCTTCTACTACTATTATTATATGATTATATATTAATATATTATATAATACTACAATATTCTTCTATAATATTCTTTTATTCTGCTACTATCCTTCTGCCTTGGAAATGATATTTAGAATTATTTCTAAGACAGAAGGTAAGAGTTGTTGTCTTTTTTTTTGAAGAATATTATGATCAGATAAAGGCATTTCAGAGGTTTTGAACATGGCAGTGAGATACTTAAAATGATAGCAAGATCAAAAATAGGACCATCCCTGTGTGAAGCTGAGGTAGCAGGAATAGAGCACGGGATTTGAGTAGTCTGAGAAACTGGAAAATTAGAGTATTTAATGAAACATCAATGTTTGTGTTGAAGTCTTCTTGTATGAGTGCAAGATTTGGGATGGAGAAGGAAACTGTGCTGAAGGTCCTGGACTCAATGGAAAAGAAGGGAGAATGTCTTGAGGTCAAGCTATCATGGCGACCAGGATCTGGACTGGATGATCTATTCATATTGCATGAACATCAAAGGAAGAGAAGATGCTTAAGTGATGGTAGTAAGAGGAGAATCTTGGATTGGCGATTCAGAGCAAGGGATATTCCAACAGCAACAGTATATATAAACAGTGTATCCAGAAGGAGCCAGATCTCAACAAATACCAAGAGGTCTAGAAGGAAATAAAATGGATTTATTATAGAGTGGAAGTTCTAGTTGGCACAGTGGAAAGGGAAGACAGATCAAAAGTGGAACATTAGGGAGAGGATAGATTGAGGTAGATGTGAATGAGACAATGGACAACAAGGATTGGAGAAGGAGGGGATTTTTTTCTTTTGTAGTCATAGACTCAGTATCACTGAGATAGAGAGAAGAAGAAAGGTTGAGAGAATGCTAACCTTTGGGAAATGAGTCTAGAGAAAGTGTCAGAGGCTGGGAGCTCTCCTATTAAAGGTAGGTAATTAGAAGGTTCCAAATCCTTATAAGGTTCCAGACCTCAATGTCAACACTACTGCTAGGGAGATGGGTGAATAGATACAGGGATAAGGGAGGATGCTCTGGAAGCCAAGCCAGGAGATAGGAGTTTTTGCTCTATTCCAAGGGCATATGGAAATCCAGCCCCATGGCAAGCTTAAGGATGTCTTAGTGTTTTGAACTCCCATGAATGGATCTCTTTATGCCAGACCAAGCTAAATGATACATCAATTCAAAGCAAAGACATTTAATTAAAACAGAATGATAAAGTAATAACAAGGCATCAGCCAAATGGCTTCCATCCCCTTAGGAGTTCCAGGAAGGTTAGTTGACTCCCAGGTAACCTTTCTATCTCCCTAACACAGCAGGAGAACAACTTATCAGTTCACTCACAGGAAAGTACTATATCATAACAACAGCATTCTTTCAAGCACTGGTTTCTTAGGACAGTAACTGGAGAGCAGATCATTGTCAACTTCTCTTAACCTAGTGTCTGTGGTCTAGAGTGTACTGACACTGTAATCTGGGGTACACTGCCTTTTGTAGCACTGAAGTTACTTCTGCCACCTTTTAAAACATGGTCTAAATGTGCCTGACATTTTTCTTCATTTCCTTTCACTCAAGATTAGATGGAGAAAGGTGCCAATGAAAGACAAAATCTCCTGGAAAAGCTGGGGAGGTCAAGGAAGGGATTGGCTTTGGTAAGGAGAAAGGCCATGATTTTATCAGAGTTTGGAGCCAAGAAAGAGAGAATGGAATGCTGAGAACATTTGAAGTATAAGATCATAGATATAGAGCTGAAGTAGACTTCGGAAGCCATCAAGTCCAATCTCATCATTTTACAAATGAGCAAACTGTGGAAAAACTTGAACTCAGATTTATAAGAATACAAGCCATTCCCCAAATAAAAAATGGTCAAAGGATATGAACCAGCAATTTTCAGATGAAGAATCAAAGCCATCAATAATAATATGAAAAAATGTTCCAAATCACTCCTGATTAGAAAAATGCAAATTAAAACCACACTGAGATACCATCTCACACCTATCAGATTGGCCAATATGGCAATAAAGGAAAGTAGTACATATTGGAAGTGATGTGGCAAAATTGGGGCACTGATACATTGTTGGTGGAGTTGTGAACTGATCCAACCATTCTGGAGGACAGTTTGGAACTACGCCCAAAGGGCTATAAAACTGTGCATACCCTTTGATCCTGGGTTTGTATCCCAAAGAGATCATAAAAAGGGGGGAAATAACCTGCTTTTACTAAAAATATTTATATAGCAGCTCTTTTTGTGGTGACAAAGAATTGGAAAATTGAGGGGATCTCTATCCATTGGGGAATGGCTGAACAAATTGTGGTATGTGTTGGTGAGGAAATTCTATTGTGTTATCAGAAATTATAAGCTGGATGATTTCAGAAAAAGCTGGAAAGACCTGTAGGAATTGATGTAGAGTGAAATAAGTAGAACTGGGAGAACATTGTACACAGTAAGTAATATTGTACTATGATCATCTGTGAAAACAACTACTCCTGGAAGATGGGGAATGCTCTCCACCTCCAGAGAAAGAACTATTGAAGTTGTCTTTCACATCAATGTATTTATTATTTCATTCTGGGGTGATGTATGAGTGTACTCTTACAACAATGGCTAATTTGGAAATATGTTTTGCATAATAATAAAAAAGTTAAAAAAAAGAACTTGAACTCAGTTTTTCTCTATTTCTCTTTCTCTGTCTCTCCATCTCTGTTTGTCTCTGTCTATGTGTCTGTCTCTCTATCCCCTACTTCTCATCTTCTATACAGTAAGTGCTTAATAAATGTTTGTTGGATTGGACTGAATATTCTGCCCTGGTTAATGATGCATACCTTTAACAATTTAACCAGTATTTATATTTCTTCACTTTGAAATTTTTTATTTAATTAATTGATTTACAACATTTTTCCATGATTACATGATTTATGTTCTTTCCCTCCCCTCGGCCCCCTCCCTCCAAAGTCAACGAGTAATTTCACTGGATTTTACATGTGTCATTGATCAAGACCTATTTCCATATTATTAATATTCGCATTAGGGTGATCATTTAGAGTCTACATTCCCAATTATATCCCCGTAAACCCATGTGATTAAGCTGTTGTTTTTCTTCTGTTTAACAGTATTTAAAAAAAAAAAGAAAAGAAAACTTTTACTTTCTGTCTTAGAACCAATATTGGTTCTAAAGCAGAAGAGTGGTGAGGACTACTAGATAATTGGTGTTAAGTGATTTGATCAGGATCTCACAGCTAGGAAGTGACTAAGTCTAGATTTGGACCCAGGACTTCCTATCTCCAGGCCTAGCTCTCTATCCCCTGAGCTACCTAGCTGCCTTGTTAACCAGCATTTATTAAGCCTCTACTATGTGAAAGATTCTGTGCTGGATGCCAAGGCTGCAGAGACAAGACAAGAGGGCCCCTGCCCCCACGGAGCTTGCTTGCCCTTTTTCTTCTACAACCTCAGGAGCTCCTTGAATGGCGAGACCATGTCTTATTCCTCTTTGGCTCTCCCACATTGCCTGGCATAATGCCCTGTACAGAGTGGGCATTCAATCAATGTTTTTCAAATGATATACACCTTCTACTTCATGGGTGAAAGGCTAGGCGGATGGCCACAACCTCTCAAGTGCAAGAACACTGAAATCTCATTATTGTATCATTACCTTTTCTTGTGCCATCTATCCTCAGGCCTCACTCTCCCTAAGTCGATTTGTTAGTGATTTAGGATCACAACATGATCTTCAACTCGTCTATTCCTCAGTGCTTTCCCAAACCATCAACTCTACTTAAAATAATAGATCTGGGGTGGGCAGCTGGGTAGTTCAGTGGATTGAAAGCCAGACCTAGAGATGGGAGGTCCTGGGTTCAAATTTGACCTCAGACACTTCCCAGCTGTGTGGCTCTGGGCAAGGCACTTCACCCCCATTGCGTAGCCCTTACCACTCTTCTGCCTTGGAACCAATACCCAGTATTAATTCTAAGACACAAGTTAATGTTTTAAATTAAAAATAAATAAATGGATAAATAAATGAATGAATGAACAAACAAATAAATGAATGAATGAATGAACAAATGAATAAATGAATGAACAAATATATAAATAAATGACCGAAGAAAGGAATAAATAAATGGATGAGTGAGTAAGTGAATAAGTAGATAGATAGATAGATAGATAGATAGATAGATAGATGGATGATGGATGGATAGATGGATAGATAGATAGATAGATAGATAGATAGATAGATGAATGAAATAATAGATCTGGGCCAGGAAGAGTCTGGCCGCTGATAATTACTAGCTATGTGACTTTTGGAAAGTCATTTAATCTCTGTCAGCCTCAGTTTACTCATCTGCAAAACTGGGATAATAATAACACCTACCTCATATGGTTATTGTGTGGGTCAAATGAGAGAATATATAATATGCAAAGGACTTTGAATACTTTAAAACACTCTATAAATAAATGTTATAACTAGTATTGTTGTTTCTAGGAAGATTAAATGGGATAATATTCCTAATGTGCTCAAAGAACCTTGACACACTGTGGAAGTGTCTGTGGTTTTTATTACTATTTCATACTTCTTTTTAAAAAAAACACATTATTTTCCATCTTGGAGTCAATACTGTGTATTGGTTCCAAAGCAAAAGAGCAGTAAGGGCTAGACAATTGGGGTTAAATGACTTGTCCAGGGTCCCACAGCTAGGAAGTGTCTGAGAACAGGCGTGGCTCTCTGTCCACGAGTCACCTCGATGCCCCTTATTTCATGATAAGGCTACTTCCTGGAAAAGACCTCCCTTAGAGTACATGGAAAGGATGTTTTCCGTGGCCCAGAGGCATCTTAAATAATGGCAGGAAGCCCCTTTGAAGTGGTCCGGTGTCAAAGGACTCCTCTCTTGCTGTGGAGCCAGCAAACTGCCTTAATGAGTACATGTACCTTCTGCAGAAAGAGGTATTAAAATGTCTAAAGAACATCCAGCCCCAACAGGAACAGAAACTCTGCCTGGCCAACTGCAAATGGAATGCCTAATTCTATGTTCCTTAATTTAGTCCTCAAGATAACAAGAAGTTTTGGTCCAGATGTCAGCGGGTGCTGCGGAAGCCTCCGAGGGCCCGGGAAGGTTACAGCCCGAATTCCCAACTCCAAAGTTCCGATTTCCAGTGCCAACAGGCCACGGCTTCCTACCAGTTCCTCCAGCACACAGATGGCACAGCGGAGCACCTGTTGGTCAATTGGCCCCTAAGGGAGCTCTGCGGGAAACTCTCCGGCTCTGGGTTAGTGAGACAAACAGGTTTTTTAATCACTGACATTCTTAATGATATCAAAGAGTGCCACGAGGAGAAAGTCTGCTTGAAAATGGGAATTGGGATGGTGGCGAGATGTGGAACTCGGCAAGTCATCGGAGGCAGACGAGGAGCCGCGAGCATCTGCTCTCCGCCAGAGGCCGGCCACGGCTTTCCGAGACGACTGAGCCCAAGTGTGTGACATTTGGCGAGCCCATCCCCGACCTGCTGACAGCAACAGAAAAGTTTTCAATCCATCCCAGACCCAGCAAGGATTCAACGTTTGGAGTGTCCTGAGGAGCTCAGCTCCCGGCCCCAAACTCCCCGACACAAGAGCAGAGCAAGCAACCGACGAACCGGCGGAAGCAATCCCGGGTCCAGCCTGAAACAACGAGAATTAGATGGAGGACAAGGACGAGTCCTAGAAAATGGAAAGCAAAATACTGCGCGAAGGCCAAAGAGGAAAAGAAAGCAGTTCTACCTTTCTGAGGTCTCTGGCGCCTTTCTGTACTCCCACCCCAACAGACCCAGCTGCCCTCGGCACCCCACTCAAATGGGGGCTCCAAGAGGAGAGGTTCCCACCCTCCAATCAAAGGAAGGGAAGAGATCCCCAAGGGGAACTGGCGCTGACTGGTGTGAGTCCCACGCTGCTTTGATCTTTGGGGATGATGAGCCTCCTGAGGCAGCATGGAAAGGTCCAGAGGAGAGCAGTAGAGGATGGCGAATTAAGATCTTACAGACTCCATGTCAAACTGAGTAAAATGTGTAATCCCCAACACACGTTGGGGCAGCTGGCTAGCTCAGTGGATTGAGAGATGGGAGGTCCTACATTCAAATCTGACCTCAGACACTTCCCAGCTGTGTGACCCTGGGCAAGTCACTTGACCCCCATTGCCCACCCTTACCAATCTTCCACCTATGAGACAATACACTGAAGTACAAGGGTTAAAAAAAAAAAAAAAGGTGTGGTGAGGGGCTGAGAGCCAGCCTGGGATGCCGTGGACGCCCTTGGCCTCTTTGATACCTAGCCAGGCTCCAAGGGCTCCACAGCACCTGCTTCAGCCTCCTTTGTGGCTATTGGAACAAACTGTCCTCCTCCAGCCATTCCAATCTCCTAGAACACCAACAGGGTGAAAGCCTGCTGGCTACACTCAACCTGCTTTAGCCCATCTGCTGGGAAGGTTTTACCACACACGGCCGCTGCACATACTACAGTTTCTTAAAGCCACAGAAGAGAGTCCAGAACAGGTGGACATCGAAGATGGGTGAACAACACTGAAAGGGGCTTGGCAAGCTCTCGAACCAGAAGGTGGCACCCTAGTGACAGAGCATTGGCCCTCCCATCGGAGGCACTGGTCCTCCCTGAACATCCATATACATGCCGCATAGTAGATAGATGCTTAACAAATGCTTGTTCCCTTCATCTACTCCAGCTCCTTCACTTTACAGATGTAGAAACTGAGGCCCAGAAAGATTACATGAGTTATCTAAAGTCACAAAAATGGTGACAGAGCTATGATTTGAATACAGGTCTTCTAATTCCAAATCCAGCACTCTTTCATTTTTTTACCATTATTTCTTTATTTTGAATATTCTTTTCTTTTTAAATTTTGAGTTCTAGATGCTTTCCCTCTCTCCCACCTCTCCCTCTGCCACTGAGAAGGCAAACAATATGACATGAATTCTAGATGTGAAATCCTGCAAAACATATTTCCAAGTTAGCCATATCACGAAACAAAGTTTAAAAAAATGAAATGAGAAAATTATACTTCAATTTGCACTCAAGCGTTCATCAGCTGTCTCTCTGGAGGTGGAGAGCATTTTTTCATCATGAGTCCATTGGAATTGTCTTGGATCATTGTATTGATCACAATAGTCAACTCTTTCACAGTTAATCATCATTACAACATTGTTATTCATATATACAATAATCTCCAAGTTCTTCTCACTTCACTTTGCATCAGTTCAAATAAATCTTGCTATGTTTTTCTGAAACCACCCCCCACCCCTTGTCATTTCTTTTAGTGAATAGTATTCCATCACGATCATGTCACAATTTGTTCAACCATTCCCTAAATCAGGGAGTATCCACTCAATTTCTAATGCTACCTCAAAAAAGCTGCTGCAAATATTTTTTTACACATAGATCATTTTCATTTCTCTTTGCTATCTTTGGGGTATAGACCTAGCAATGGTATTACTGGATCAAAGTATGTTGTTTCATAGCCCTTTGGACATAGTTCCAGATTGTTCTCCAGGATGATCAGACCAGTTCACTACTCTACCAACAGTGCACCCATGTACCTATTTTCCTTCATCTCCTCCAGCATTCATCATTTCTGATGTGTAAGGTAGTACCTCAGAGTTGTTTTAATTTGCATTTCTCTAATCAATAGTGATTTAGAGCATTTTTTTCACCTAACTGTAGATAGCTTTGATTTCTTCCTCTAAAAACTGCCTGTTCATATCCATTGACCATTTGTTTACTGGGAAATGACTTGTTTTTTATACATTTGATTCATTTCCCTATGCATTTGAGAAATGAAACCTTTATCAGAGAAGCTTGTTTTAAAACTTTTTTTTTGATATTACTTCATTTTCTATAATACCTTTTAAGCAAAATGTAGTTTCCCTGATTATCTCCTTTAATTAGGTCTATTTTTCTTCTGCTTTGTCTGAAGTCATGATTGTCACCACTGCCTTTTTTACTTCAGCTAAAACATAATAGATTCCATTCCAGACCTTTATTTTAACTCCGTATGTGTCTTTCTGATTCAAGTATGTCCCTTATCACAACATATTCTTCTAGTTTCTAATCCATTTTGCTGTCTGCTTCTGTTTTATGGGTAAATTCATCTCATTCACATTCATAGTTATGATTACTGTGTGTTTCCTTGCATCCTATTTTTTCTGTTTATCCTTTTCTCTCTCTCTTTTTTTAATCTTTTCAAAGGAATAGGTCATGAAACTAAAAAAAAAAAAAATAGAAAAAGAACAAGTTAAAAATCCCCAATTAAAGACTAAATTGAAAATCCCTAAATGAAAGTAAGAGAACCATTGAACTAATAAATAAGACTAGGAATTTATTTTATAAAAAAAATAAAATAAAATAAAATAGACAGAGCATTGGTTAATTTGATATAAAAAAGGAAAGAATAAAACCAAATAATCAATATTAAAAATGAAAAGGTTGATCTCATCACCAATGAAGAGGAAATTAAAGCAATTAATAGGAGTTATTTTGCCCAATTATATGGCAATAAATCTGATAATCTGAGTGAAATAGATGAATACTTACAAAAATATAAATTACCCAGATTAACAAAAAAGGAAATAGAATACTAAAATAATCCAGAAAAAGAAATTGAACAAACCATTAATGAACTCACAAAGAAAAAATCCCCAGGGCCACATGGATTCACAAGTGAATTTTATCAAACATTTAAAGAACAATTAATCCCAAAGTTATATAAACTATTTGAGAAAATAGGCAGAGAAGGAATCTTACCAAAATGTTTTTATGACACAAATATGGTACTGTTATCTAAGCCAGGAAGAGCAAAAACAGAGAAAATTATAGGCCAATTTCATTAATGAACATAGATGCAAAATTTTTAAATAAAATACTAGGAAAGAGACTAAAGCAATATATCACAAGGATCGTTCACTATGACCAGGTGGAATTTACATCAGGAATGTAGGGCTGGTTTAATATTAGGCAAATAATCGGCATGATTGACCATGTCAATAGCCAAACTAACAGAAATTACATGATTATCTTATTAGATGCAGAAGAAGCCTTCAATAAAATACAATGCCCATTCCTATTAAAAACAGTAGAAAGCATACAAATAAATAGGTCATACTTTATATATTGATAAATAGTATATACCTAAAACCATCAATAAGTATCATCTGCAATGGCGATAAATTGGAAGCCTTCCCAATAATATCAGGAGTAAAGCAAGGATGTTGATTATCATGACTATTATTTAATACTTTATTGGAAATGCTAGCTTTAGCAATAAGAAAAGGAAAAAAATTTAAGGAATTAAAACAGGCAATGAGGAAACTAAACTATACCTCTTTTTGCAGATGGCATAATGGTATACTTAGAGAATGCTAGAGGATCAACTGAAAACCTAGTTGAAAAATAATTAATAACTTTAGTAAAGTTGCAGGCTATAAAATAAATACATATAAATCTTTAGCATTTCTATATATTACCAGCAAAGTTCAACAGCAAGAAAGAGAGAGAAATTCCACTTAAAATAACTCTAGGTAATAAAAATGTCTGGGAATCTACTTGCCAAGACAAACCCAGGAATTATATGAACACAATTACAAAACATTTTTCTCAAAAATAAAGTCAGATCTAAACAATTGGAAAAATATTAAATCCTCATGAGAAGGCTGAGCTAATACAATAAAAATATCTATCACAATTAATTTACTTATTCAGTGCCATGCCAATCAAGCTACCATAATTATTTTATAGGACTAGAAAAAATAATAATAAAATCACCTGGAAGAACAAAAAGTCAAGAATATAAAGGGAATTATTAAAAACGTGAAGGAAGATCTAGCAGTACCAGATCTCAAACTATACTATAAAGCAGTAATCATCAAAACAATCTGGTACAGGCTAAGAGCTAGAACGGTAGATCAATGGAATAGATTAGATACATGCTATGCAGGAGTAAAGGACCTTAGCAACTTAGGGTTTGATAAACCCAAAGACCTCAGCTTTTGGAATAAGAATTCATTGTTTAATAAAAACTGGGAAAACTAGAAAACTATATAGCAGAAACTAGGTAGAGACCAATATCTCACACACTGTATCAAGATAAAGTCAAAAACGGAATATAATTTAGATATAAAAAGTGATACCATAACTAAATTAGGGGAACATAGAATGGTTTACCTGGCAGATTTTTGGAGAAGGAAAGAATTTACGACCAAAGAAGAGATAGAAAGCATTAGAAGAGATAAAATGAATAATTTTTAAATATTAAATTTAAAAACTGTTGTACAAACAAAGCCAATGTAACCAAGATTAGAACAACAACCTGGGCAGGAAATTCTCTAACAAATTTCTTGAGAACTCAGCCAAATTTACAAGAATGCAAACCATTCCTCAATTGACAAATAGTCGAAGGACATGAAAAAGCAGTTTTCAGATGAAGAAATCAAAACCATCAATAATCATGAAAAAATGTTTGAAATCACTCTTGATTAGAAAAGCACAAATTAAAACAATGCTGAGGTAGTAGCTCACACCTATCAAATAGGCAAATATGGCAGTAAAATGGTGAATTTTGAAGATGTGGCAAAATTGGGATGTTAATGCATTGTTGGTGGAGTTATGAATTGATCCAACCATTCTGGAGGACAATTTGGAACTATCTCCAAAGGGCTACAAAACAATGCATACCCTTTGATCCTGTAATACCACTATTTGGTCTGTTTCCCAAAGAGATTTTTTCAAAAGAGAGAAAGAATCTATCTGTACAAAAATATTTATAGCAGCCTTTTTGTGGTGGTAAAGAATCGGAAATTGAGGAATTAAAGCAGGCAATGAGGAAACTAAACTATACCTCTCTTTGCAGATGGCATAATGGTATACTTATCAACTGGAGAATGGCTGAACGAATTGTAGTACATGTTGGTGATGAAATATTATTGTGCTATAAGAAATAATAAGCAGGATGATTTCAGAAAAAGCTGTAAAGACCCACATGAACTGATGCAGAATGAAATAAGAAGAACCAGGAGAACATTGTACAGTATTGTGGAATGATCAACTGTGAAAAACTTAGCTACTCTCAGAAATACAATGGTCTGGGAAAATCCTGAAAGATTTAGAATGGGGAGTGCTATTCACCTCCAGAGAAAGAACTATTGGAGTTCTCTTTCACATAAATGTATTTATGGTTTTATTTGGGGGATTGGTTTTGTATGGGTGTACTCCTACAACAATGGGAGATGGAAGTGTGTTTTATATGACAATAAAAAAAAGAAAGGACTATGGTATGATTACAAAAGTCAGTAATAAAACTTGATTTTCAAAATCTATTCATCTCCTGATCCTCCACAAAGGCAGATGGCCCCAGAAGGCAGTGGGGTGTCAGAAGACAAAAGTAAACATGAGGCTGGGGTTAAGTAGAGCTGAGTGATCTGTCAAGTTGGCAGAGAAGCAAGTGTAGCAGAGACCATCGGAGAACAACCAGCTGCTGAACACTGTTTAAACTCCCCAGCTCTCAGGTTGAGCACAGAATTCATAGCATCCTTCCTCAAGGGGAAAGGCTTGGTCAGCTTTTGCAGAGGACTCAATGAAGAGGTCTTCTCAGTGCCCCACAAAGTCATAAGTGATGCAAAGCAGCCACCAGGGGAGGAAAGTGCTAACCAAATCCTCCCCAGGCAGCCTCCAGCTTGAGGCTCCCCCTCCTAACTTAGCGATAACCTCTGGAGATAGGAGAAGTTCAAGAAAGAAACATAAATTCCAAAGGATTTTTGTTAGAGCAGAAAAGGTAATTATGGACCAACCAGAGAAAGGGACTGTGAGATTTGAAAGAAGTCACAAAATGAATGGAAGAAACTTCAACCTGGAACATTAAAAGGATATTGTATAGCTCTTTCTAGTCCCAGCAAACTGAAATCTCCTTTAGCATCGGTTTATAGAATTCACTGCCATAGGCTACCAGGACCTCCCAGGTTCAAAGACATATTCTACTGCCTGAATAAGAGCAGTAGCTACAGTTACTGTAGCCAGACTAAGAATTACCAAAAAAAAAAAAAAGGCAGCAGTCTTGATGCTCTAAGAAGCATTAGATTGCCAGAAGGACCTCAACTTGGTGATGGGCTCCTTCCTCCCTTGACTTAGTCTCCCTAGTCTCAGTTTCCCCATCTGTAAAATGGACAAGATGACCTAGGAAGTCTCTTCAGGCTCTACCTACCTCCATGATCCTATGTCCTGTCATTTATCTGGTAATAATCAGCAGTAAGAATTCAAATCTGAGTCTCCAGACTCCAAATCCAGCATTCTGGCCACCACACCACACAAAAAGGAGAATGAGACAAGTTCATTTCTTACTAAATACTAACGAACCAGATAGCCAGTCCTTGTCATGAATAAAGCCTCCTGGGTAGGAGTGGGAGGACTTTGGAGAGAGGGCATCCCTGTGTGTGGACTCTCAGCCACGGGGACCCGAGATTCACCTTGAGGTCAGCCCCTCTTCAGGAGCTTATTATTATTCATATCGGTGTCCTTCTGGACAGCCACGGGCAGGAAGACGCAGCTCATCATCGGGGTTACGGGTTCTGCTGCCGTTAGATGATGACCATTGGTGTTGTTAATCAGACCTTAAGCATTCTGGCTCTTGTCCTCTTGATCTGTTACTCTTAATGCAGACTCCATCAGTTGCCTCCCCTCCCCATCCTTCCCAAGCTGACATCAGCCTGTCATTCATCTGCCAGTCCCTCAGCTGGTTCTTTCTATCACTCCACCCCAACTTCAATGGTGAAGGGAGGGGACCTGGTGAGGGATGGGGGTTGGGGTACAAAGATGCCTAAGCTTTCCAAAGTGCTGTTGGAGTTTTCCATAACTATCAATTAATGAATCCCCATAATATTCTGGAAAAGTGGGTCATTATTATTATCATCCCTCTTTTATAGTTGAGAAAACAAGCCCAGCAAAGCGACATGGCCCCAGGCAACATGGCAAGTCAGAAGTGAGGAAGCAAAAGAAGTAAGGATCTCTGACTCCAGTTGTTCCCCACAAAGCTGAATTTGACACAAAGTAGGGGTTCAATAAATATGGCGGACTTTATCCCACCATCCTTAACCCACACTGTGTAATTACTACATGACCTGAAAATCATAACTCAAACATCCCCTGTACCCTGCTTAAGGAAACCTTCCTTGGTGCTCCATGTTAATAATTATCTTTCCCATCATACATGCATGAGACAATTTCATGTAGTGAAAAGAGTCTGGGATTTGTAGTTAGAGGAACTGAGTTCAAACTGAGCTCTGCAGGATAATATAATGGAAAGGACCCTGGCTGTGAAGCCAGAGGACCTAAGTTCAAATCCTACCTTTAATGCTGACTACCTATGCAACTAGGCAATTTTCTTAGTTTTCTTGGGTCTCAGGTTCCTCATCTGCAAAATGAAGGGATTAGATTCAATGGTCTTGTAAGTCCCTTCCAGCTCCAGATCTATGATCCTATGACTAATGATCCTTGGGTGATCTTGAGCCTCAGTTTCTTCATTTATAAAAGAGTGTTGGGGGGGGCAACTGGGTAGCTCAGTGGATTGAGAGCCAGGCCTAGAGACAGGAGGTCCTAGGTTCAAATCTGGCCTCAGACACTTCCCAGCTGTGTGACCCTGGACAAGTCACTTGACCCCATTGCCTACCCTTACCACTCTTCTGCCTTGGAGCCAATATAGAGTATTAACTCTGAGATGGAAGGTAAGGCTTAAAAATAAAATAAAATAAAATAAAATAAAATAAAATAAAAAATAAAAGAGTGTTAGACTAGATGAGCTCTGATACTTTCCTGCTCTTGAATCTATGATCCTAAAAATCTCACAAAACTTTTTTATACCTTACTGACGTTGAATAAGGACATGAACATGTTCTTTGATGGTACAAATGTTAACTCTGGACACCAGCTTTGCCCCTCCTATTACAGTCTTTCTGGAGCCTTCTAGAGCCTCAGAAAATTCTGCTGCATTCCTGACAGCAAAACAAAGGCTTATTGAGTATTATTTTCCATTGTCATTGTGTTTGTGTCTTATCTTCCAAGCAACTTTAAGCCCACTAAGGGTAAAGATGTTATTATTTTTTGTTGTTCTATTCCTACTCTCTAGCATAAGTAAAAATATGTAGGCATTTCATAAATTTGTTGAGTTACATTGAATTAAATTGAATTAGAGACCCAGAGAATCTCAAATTTGGAGCAGACCTCAGAGGCCATAGAGAACAGAATTCTTACTTGAACATAAGCCCTCTCTATGCCATACCTGACAAGGGAGCATTCAAGTCTTGGCTTGAAGATAGTCAGTGGGGCCTAATCCAGTATCTGTTGCAGTAGGCCATTCCACTTTTGAACAGTTCTCATATTAGAAAATGTTCCTTATATTTAGCCAAAATTTGCCTCTCTGAAGATTTTCTCAATTGCTCCAAGCTTTCTCTGTCTTCTAAGGACAAATGGGGAAAGAAAGTATTAGAATAGCTGGATCTCTGTTCAAACTAATTGTTCTATAAGATTCTTTCCAACTGAAAAATCTCAGAAGAAAAAAGAACCTAACCCCAAAACTAGTCCAAACTCAGGAAGTAAGGATGGAAGAATGAATAGATTAAAAACCAATACCAAGCCAGAGATGCCCAACACATAAACAGAGAAGAACTGACAAGCAAATTCTCAAAGAAAAACGGTTTGGCCAGAAAACCAATTAGAATTCCTGGAAGAAATGAAATAAGAGGTTTGGGTTTACTTAAAATGCTATTATAAATGAAATGAAAAATTTTCCCAGCTAAAATCTCACCTTCAATAGAAAGATGTTCCTGATTTAATTCTAATTCCTTCTCTATGTTTATATCATCAGTTTATCCTGTATATAAAATTTTTGTACATAAGTATTTTTATGTTGTCTCCTCCATTAGACTATAAGCTACTTTCTTTGTATCTCTAGCACTTATCACAATGCCTGGTACATAGAAGGTGTTTAGTACATGTTTTCTAGCTGGTTAACTAAAAGATTGAATTGGAAAAGAAATGAGATTTTAGGAGAAACAATTTGGAAAGAAAATAAGCACTTTAGTATAAGAAATACAAAATACTATGCAAATAAGAGATTCACTAAAAATTAGACTGGTTTCAAAAAATAAAAATCAAATCAAAAGACTGAAAAATGGAAGAAAAGATAAAGTATCTTATAGCAAAAACAATTGACTTGGAAAATAGATCAAGGGGATATAATTTTAAAATCATTTTGCTGTCTGAAAGTCACACACACAAAAAGAGCCTAGACATAGCATTTCAAAGAATCATAAAGAAAACTGCCCAGATCTCTTAGAGCCAAAGGGCAAAATAAAAATAGAAATAACTCACTGGTCATGTCCTAAATATCCCCACCCCACAAAAATTCTGATCTTATAAAGTTACTTTAGTGACAGGCAAGACCAAAATATACACTCTGAAGAGGACAAAGATGCCAAAAAGGAAACATGTGAAACCTCAAAGGAAAGAGTAAAAGGGTATCAGGACTCAAAGGAATGTGAGGAAGAATTTGAAAAGAAGAGAAAAAACTAATTTGAAAATGTCAAAAAATAATTGTCAAAAAGTGTTTCTACATGTAGCTGAAAAAACAAATGTTAAAAAATAAAATAAAGTAATAAATTCCTAAACAAATAAAATGTTTGCATTCTAATAAGGGGAAATAATACAAGTATCTCCACAAAACCCAATTATGATCAGGGGTCAAAGAAGGAATCAAATATGAGAAAGGGCCTGGGAATAATTTTGCTATTCAGAATATCCCAAAATGGGATACTTGTGTCTGATGTTGCTTAAGATCCACAGTTCCAGACAACTATATGAATTGGGGTTGGAAATTCCTTAATAATCTGTTTAACTCCTTGTGTTGTTCCTTTACCCCTAAAATGCATTTCAGAGAATCTTTCAAGAAATTTTAAAAAATCAAAACATGAGTTGTATGTGAAGGCAGGAACTAAGAAACCCACTTCAAAGCCAAGATCGTCTCCAATAGACAGGCAAATGAAAGTGAAGAAAACTTTTTTTGTCTATACTCTCATGACCCATTTTCCTCACTTTATTATGTATATCTAACAGAAGCAATATCTTTGACTCTGAGGTGGTCTTCTGGCCATATAAGTTCCTAATGCACAATGGTGGATGGAGTTTTTACACAAGGAGTTCTCCACACTGATGAAATCACAGGTCCATACAAAAAAAAAAGCCCCAAAGCTATTAATAATTTTACTGTTGTTATTACCATCTGCTTTGGGGGAGCCAAGCAAACTGGTTAAAAAGGAACACAGGCTGCTATGGTGGGTTGTTTGGCTTTTTTTTAATTATTTTTTTGTTTACTTACTCACAAAAATCAGTTTTAGTTTTATCTTTGGGGAATTCTTTCACAGAAAAGCAATAGAATCTGACCGAATCTATTGGAAAGAAAGAATAATTTTCTGAAAGCTGCATGCATGAAACTATCTCCATTGCAAAAGGAAACAAAGGTTAGTAGCATCCTTTGAATTGGGGGAACAAAAAACACCAGAAAATTAAAATGACATTTCAGAGTGGCACATATTAGTGAGACTGAGCCTTCTCAATTAAACGATTCACTCTCTCCCCCACCCACCCTCTGCCCCCACACATACACTAAAGATAGTCTCCTCAGAGATAATGGAAGCAACACGATTGGGGGTGAATTATTTGGAAGTGGCCTGCACTACTAAATTACCTGCGCCATTGGAGGATGTCTGCTATGATTACGCCACAAACACTGCCCAATATAGAGATTTCAGCTTTCTCAACTTATTGGTCTCAGGTTCACTGATCAAACTCAAGCCAAGGTCCCCCTAGATAAAAATGTACTTATTTATCCTCTAAGCCATCTACCAGAAAATCAATAATATTTCAAATTTAATGAGTTGTAAGACAAGTAAATTAGAGTTTGGAGTAAGCAATATTGATTAGATTATTCTGTCAACTGGAACACATCACTTTCTTCTGTAATTAAGTATTCCATGTGGGGTACAATGCATCTGATGCCAGTCGCTTTCATAAAAATACCAGCTTTCTGAACATTCCCCCAATGAAAGCCTCTTCCCCATGTTAGCTGCCGGTACTCTTGCGGTGTGGCATTATTTGCCCTTTTCATCAAGTTAGCAGGCCTCAAGGAAAAAGGACTTTTACTGAGCACTAATCACCACTTGTTCTGGTCCTGGGGATGCTGTGGATTTCAGCATTAAAATGAAAGACTAAAATTCAAAAAACCATTGTTGGAGAGATTCCCTTCTGAGCAAGAACAAACCTGGAAACGAGAGGTAATTGCTGGGTGCTGTCCTGAAGAGGTTCCCTTATGGAAGGCAGTTTATGGCAACAAGGTAATTTCAAAGGCATATTCACCAGCGTGTCAACAGAAGCAATATCAAGGTGAGTCTAGACCTCAGGTTGTCACCTGTCCCTCTAACTGTCCTCCCTCTTTCATCACTCGGGCGTCTGGATCATGTTCATTTTCTTCCATACTGACTTGATATCATAGCCTATATCTCTTTTTTCTGATGCCCCCTCATGGCACAGAGGCAACCGTGGTATCTGGAGAAGGGTTTAGACAGGACTTGGCCTTCTTTCATTTTGGTGGCAGAAATTGTCTGATACAAAAAAGTTGCCTCAAGCAAACTTTTTGTTTTTCTTCCTAAATAGCCTGGTCCAGGTGATAGGTAGGTAGGGAGAGATAGAGAGATAGAGAGATAGAGAGATAGAGAGATGGAGAGATAGAGAGAGAGAGAGAGATGGATGGATAGATGGATAGATAGATAGATAGATAGATAGATAGATAGATAGATAGATAGATAGATAGAAGATGGATGGATAGATAGATAGATAGACAGATGGATAGATAGGTAGATAGATAGATTGATCGATTGATTGATTGATTGATTGATAGATGATAGATAGATAGATAGATAGATAGATAGATAGATAGATAGATAGATAGATGATAAACAGATGAATGATGGATCATAGATACTAAGTAGGTAGAAAGATGACTGGATGGATAGATAGAAGATAGATGCATACATAGGAAGATAATGGATGGAGAAGTAGATGATAGATGGGTGGGTAAATAGATATAGATAGATAGACAGATAGATGATAGACATATGAAAGATGGATAGATAGACAGACAGTAGGTACTAAGTAGGTAGGTAGATAGATAAATAGTAAGCTACTAAGTAGGTATAGAGATGTCTAGATGGATAAACATGATAGACAGATGAGAGATGTATGGATAAACAAATAACAGATAGATGATAGATGAATTATAGATGGACAGATAGATAGATGATAGATCTTCAACTTCAGAGGTTGATAGGTAGGTAGATAGATCATTAGATAGATGAGATGATAAATAGACAGATGATGAACAGATAGATTAATAGAGAAACATGATAGATGGATGAGGAGAGAACGAAAGTAACTGATCCTTCATTAAGCACTTCCTATGCTTCAGGCACTGAGCTAACCACTTGGGATGCAAATAAAGGAAAATAAGATGGCTCCTTCTCTCAAGGAGCTTATATTCTAATGGGGAAAACAAACATAAAAGGAAGTAGTCAAGCAAAGAGAGAGAAAGGTATTGACACTGGAGTAAGGAAGCCTGGTCATGACATAAATTGGTCCAGAGAGGGAGCCAAGAGGGAAGTGAAGTAAGTATGGCTGAAGCCTCTCGTGAAGTGGCCAGAGATTCACCATTCAAGAGAGCAAGCCCCAGGATGGTGGCATCCCAAGGTGAGCAAGGCTGATGGTATGGAGATGTAGCAGTTCTAGTCTTTGCTTGTGACAGAATTCACCAAAATTGGGACTCTATGTGAATTGTGTCAAGTCAAGGCCCAATAAGAGAGCTTCAGATTGTGAGCATGGTCCTAGTGTGTATTGTACAAGGACCATCTTACCTACGCCTTGGATGACCAGAAAGACTCTCAATGGATCATTACCATGTTGGCCATAGGATATAATTAATTTTTTCTAGCCATTATAGCTCTTAAAGATGTTGGGAAATTGTCATCTACATCAGAGCAGGAAATACTCATACTATCTGATGACTAATGATGAAAGCAGAGAGACTTAAAGTATAAGCTTTAAATATCACTTCCTCAAAGAATCGATATTGTTTTTACTTCCTGTATATTTGCAAGGATATGTGGATGTCTCCCTCTTTGCTCTTCAGTGCTGTACCGAGATAGAAATATTGTTGTTCAGTTGTGTCCAACAGACTCTTTGTGACCCCTTTCAGAGGGTTTTCTTGGCAGAGACACTGGAGTGGTTTGCCATTTCCTTCTCCAGCTCATTTACAAATGAGGAAACTGAGACAAAGAAGGTGAAGTGATGTGCCCAGAGTCACATAGCTAGTATGTATATGAGGCCAGATTTGAACTTGGGAAGATGAGTCTTTCTGACTCCAGATCTGGCATTCTATCCACCGCACCATCTAGCTGTCCTGAACATATACCCAAAGGCAGCTAGATGGTGCTTTACCTTCACAGTGCATGCTCAGACAAGTAGATCTAAGTTCAAATCTTTCCAAAGTCATTCAGCATCTGTGTGAAACTGGGAAAGTCACTTAAACTCAGTACTCAGACTCAGTCTCAGTTTCTTCATCTGTAAAATGGGGACAATAAAAACATCTACCTCAGAGAGTTGTTATGAGGGCTAAATATGATAACACATAAAACAAAACACTTTGCAAACCTTAAAGTGGTTTATATACATTTGTATATACATACATACTAGTTATTATTATTATTATTATTATAGGACAATGACCAAGTCTGGGGCAGCTTTGCTACTCCCAGATGTGGTCGCTGAGAGCTGGGATGGCACAGGAGAGAGAGCATGCCTCTAGTGTTGAAAGGATTTTGAAAGGACTTGCTTTATGCTTTATCACTTTTGCTCTGACTGAGCTTCCCAATGGAGCTGGATAAAAACTAATGGATGTTCCTTGATCGTGTGGAACTTGGATGGTCATCACCACCTGGTTAATAAGTTGAACTGGAACATAAGCTGATAACATTAGGAAAAGCCACCCTACTCTCTCCAAAGGCAGCTAGATGGCAAAGTAGGTAGAGCACTAGGCCTGGATTCAGAACACTCATCTTATCTTCCTGAGTTCAAATCCAGCCTCCGACATCTACTAGCCGTGTGACCCCAAGTAAGTCACTTAATCTGATTGCCCTCAGTTTCCTCTTCTGTAAAATGATCTGGAGAAGGAAATGGCACTCCGCTCCTGATCCTCTGCCAAAAAAAAAAAAAATAAATTGAGTCATGAAGTTGAAAATGATTCAACAACAACTGTGGCTCCAGGGTACCCCCTGGTACTGGGAAGGGGAGGAGGACACATAACCAGTCTTACTCTGGGAGACTAGTCCAGAGTCTCACTCCATATATGACTGCAGAATAACCTGGAAGAGGGGAGGGAGGGTCCTGACAATTAAGAAGATCAAGAATGTCCTCCTGGGAAAATCTTCCCAAGCAGGAGACTAACAAGCATCATTTGTGTGTCTCAACCCAGCCCCCAGTACCCTTAATAAAAATGGAACCTCACAGAACTCAAAGGAAGTCAGTTGTTACTGTGCCAAGTAGAACTGTGAACAATGCCAGAATGTATCCAAGATGGACCCCCCTCCCAGAAGCACAGTCACGAAAAGATGAAATACATTTACTAACACCATCTACATCTGGCAAAATTATTTCAAGTCCCCCTAGAAAGCCTTTCAAGCTATAAAGGCCCCACGAAAAGTAAGCCTTCATCTAATGAGCCTCTTTTTAACAACAAAAAAGTCCATTTGTCCTCTGAATTGTCCTTAATCCTTTTGCTATGGATTTAAAAGGTTCTCTTCTTTATCTTTTCTAGGTGAGTAATATACCGAATACAAAAACACACACCGAAGATAATGGATGGAACAAAATCCCAAAGAATAAAAAGAATCTCTATTAATAAAAATTAGCCCTTCTGTTGCTTTCATCCTCTCTGGAGTGCTAACTCCACTAATTAGTTGGTTCTCACAACACCTCCGTGAGGCCCTCCAGAATTATTCCTATGATAAAGGTAGGTAAAAATAAGATCACAAAGGCAGCCTGAGATGGTAATTTCTGGCTTCCAACCACTCAGTTTGGGGTGCTCCCTGCCAGCTAGCCTGCTATCTCTTTTGTGTTTTGCCTTTTCATATCACTTATCTGTATAGCCTCCCACAAACAGAGCAGGAGAAGGTTTGGACCAAATTACATGACATATTATGTTTTAGCACCCCAGAGGAGACAATGCAGCTGAGTCACGGGGATGAGAAGAGAGCAGATGTGGCCATTGTGGCCAGAGAATATAAAGGGTGTTTCTACCCGCTGTGTGCAGCCCCTCAGATTGAAGCATGAGGGACAATGTGATCGGCATGGCTGGAAGGGAAAATGGCCTGCTCTAGTTCTGTGGCTCTAAATGACACATTTAGAAATGAGGAAAGATTTCTAGGTTAAGATGGTGGCAGAGTAGAAGCTGCTGCTTAACCTCTCCTAATTCACACAGATAGGATTCCTCAAGAGGACAAATCCAGACGAACGAAGGGACCCCACAACAGGGCGCAGCATTGCAGGTACCTGGGATCAGGGCATTTCCATGCTATAAGGGGGTGAAATAGTTCTCACTAAAACTCAAGCTGAGCAACACACACACACACACACACACACACACACACACATACACACACCCACATTCACACTCACACACACCACCTACAGTGCCAAAGCCAGCGCACAAGAATTAGAGCAAGTTTGGGGCATTCATTAAGTTCTTGGCAGCTACCTGGGATCACCAGGGCCTGCTCCTGAGAGCAGCAAGACTTAAGACCCCAAGAGGCTAAAGAACACAGTCTTTGAACACAGACCTTGAGTGCAGGCGCAGACATTGAGCACAGGCACAGACATTGAGCGCAGGCACGGACCTTGGGTGGGGACCCACTGAAGAGGAGTTCATAACTATGGAAGCAGTGCTCTGAGACTGTAAAGGATCCTCAGGCAGAGGAGTAAGCAAAGGGACCACGAGGAGGTTTGACCCTGAGAACAGCTAGGCTTGAGACACTAGGAGCCTAAAAAGTACAGACCAACCCTGGGCATGAGGATAAAGCTGAGAGGGCCTCACGATGCTGTGACTCAGGTGAAAACTACTCCACAGCTCAATAGGGAGAGCCTGTCTGCCTCAGCCAGACTTCTGACTGAGAAAGAAATAATAATAATGGCCAAGCACAAGAACCTCAAAAGAGAAAGATCAAAAAGAAATATTTAACACTCAACAACTTTTACACAGAAAAAATCCAGACAACAGAGTAAACAGCAGAGGAGAACAAACAAGTAATCACATCCAAACCTTCCCAAAAAAAAGAAAATTGGTCACAAGGTCTTGAAGAGTTCAAATCTAAGATCATGAGAAAGATGGAAGAGATTTGGCAAGAGAAGTGGGAAATAGCTCAAAAGGAAATTAACAGGTTAAAAGACAGAAACTCCCAATTGGAGAAAGATGCCCCAAAATCAAAAGAATTGATTAGCAAATTGGAGACCAAAATTAAACAGCTGGAAAATAGGATAGACCAAATCAAAAAGGGAAAATCAAAAGATTATAGCAGAAAACTTGTCTCTAAAGACCAGAATTGGGCAAGTAGAAGCCAATGATCTCTCAAGACAGCAAGAACAAAGAAAGAAAAGTCAAAAGACTGATAAAATAGAAGGAAACATGAAATATCTCACTGAGAAATTGACAGACCAAGAAAACAGGTCTAGAAGAGACAATTTAAGAATTATTGGTCTTCTTGAAAAAGAAGAAATTAATAGAAATTTGGACTCCATACTACAAGAAATTATCCAACAAAACTGCCCTGAAGTTCTTCAACAAGAGGGCAATATAGACATTGAAAGGATCCATAGATCACCCTCCACACTAAACCCTCAAAAGACAACCCCCAGGAATATAATAGCCAAATTCAAGAGCTTCCAAGAAAAAGAACAAATTTTACAAGAAGCCAGAAAGAGACAATTCATATATCAAGGAGCACCAAACAGGATCTGGCAGCCTCCACACCAAAAGACTGCAAGACTTGGAATATGATATTCAGAAAGGCAAGAGAACTGGGTCTACAACCAAGGATCACCTACCCATCAAAACTGACTAGATATTTCCAGGGGAAAGAATGGACATACAACAAGATAGAAGATTTCCAAGTATTTGCACAGAAAAGACCAGGACTAAATGGAAAGTTCTATATCCAAACACAAAAACCAAGAGAAACATGAAAAGGTAAATAAGAAACAGAGGGGGGGAAAGAAAACTCTTATTTTTAAATTTGCCTCTTTAAGGGCTTCAATAAGATCTAATTATTCATATTCCTATATGGAGAAATGTTATGTGTAATTTTCTGTAGTGAACTCTATTCACTATTATAGTATCCACTATTATAGTAATTAGAAGAATTATTCACAGGGAGAGGTTGGAGTACTAAATGGTCTAAGATGATCTGGGGGTGGATGGGAAAGAGGGGGGTGAATAGTAGATGGCAACAAGAGAAACTTGAATAATAAAAATAGGATATTCTATACCACACAAAGAGGGCATGGGAAGGGGAGGGGATGAATACTATTATAAGAGGGAGAAGAAGAGAGCATTAATAGGTAATATTTAAACCTTACTCTCTGCAGAATTAACCCTGAGAGGGAAGAGTAGCTATATCCATTGGCATATAGAATTCTATCTAACCCTACTGAGAAAGTCAAAAGGGGTAAACCAAGGGGAGCAGGGAAGTGGGGAGGTCAAAATAGGAAGGAGAGGAGAGGGGGGAGGGAATTCATTAGGCCTTAAAAATAAAAAGGGGGGAATAATAAGGGAGGGGGTGGAAAGGGAAGTAAACCAAGGGAGGGGACAAGGGGGACTGGTTTAAAACAAACTACTGGTTTAAAAGGAAATAGTTCAAGAAGAAGGGGTAGAACCAGGAGAGGATACCAAAATGTTGGGGAATACACAACTGATAATTATAACTCTGAATGTGAATGGGATGAACTTGCTTATAAAACAGAAGCAAATAGCAGAGTGGATTAGAAGCCAAAATCCTACCATATCTTGTCTACAAGAAACACATATGAGGCGGGTGGTCAAGGGCTGGAGCAAAATCTTTTGGGCTTCAACTGAGAAAAAGAAGGCAGGAGTGGTGATCATGATTTCTGACAAAGCCAAAGTAAAACTAGATCCAATTAAAAGAGACAGGGAAGGTAAATATATCCTGATAAAAGGCAGTATAGACAATGAGGAAATAGCAGTACTCAACAAGTACACACCAAATGGTATAGCATCCAAATTCCTAAAGGAGAAACTGGCAGAGCTCAAGAAAGAAATAGATAGTAAAAGCATACTAGTGGGAGATCTAAATATTCCTCTTTCAGATCTAGATAAATCAAAGCAAAAAAATAAATAAGAAAGAGATAAGAAAGGTGAATGAAATCCTAGAAAAATTAGAGTTAATAGATATATGGAGAAAAATAAATAGGGACAAAAAGGAATATACCTTCTTTTCAGCAGCACATGGAACATTCACAAAGATAGACCATGTACTAGGGCATAGAAATATGGAAAACAAATGCAAAAAAGCAGAAATAATAAATGCAACCTTATCAGATCATAATGCAATAAAAATACTAATTAGTAAGAATACATGGAGAGGCAAATCAAAAACTAAATGGAAATTAAATAATATGATTCTCCAAAGCCAGTTAGTCAAAGAAGAAATCATAAAAACAATCAATAATTTCATTGAAGAGAATGACAATGATGAGACATCCTACCAAACTCTGTGGGATGCAGCTAAAGCAGTACTCAGGGGGAAATTTATATCCTTGAGTGCATGCATTAACAAATTAGAGATGGCAAATGAACTGGGCATGAAAATCAAAAAACTAGAAAGGGAGCAAATCAAAAATCCCCAGTCAAAGACCAAATTAGAGATTATAAAAATTAAAGGAGAAATCAACAAAATTGAAAGTAAAAGAACTATTGAATTAATAAATAAGACTAGAAGCTGATACTTTGAAAAAAACAAATAAAACTGACAAAGTACTGGTCAATCTAATTAAAAAAAAGAAAGAAGAAAACCAAATCATCAGTATCAAAGATGAAAAGGGAGAACTTAGCTCTAATGAAGAGGAAATCAAGCAATCATTAAAAAATATTTTGCCCAATTATATGGCAATAAATATAGCAACCTAGGGGAGATGGATGAATATTTACAAAAATATACATTGCCTAGATTAACAGTAGAAGAAATAGAATACTTGAATAATCCCATATCAGAAAAAGAACTCCCTAAGAAAAAATCCCCAGGACCAGATGGATTCACAAGTGAATTCTATCAAACCTTCAAAGAACAACTAATTCCAATACTATACAAACTATTTGACATAATAAGCAAAGAAGGAGTTCTACCAAACTCCTTTTATGATACAAATATGGTACTGATCCCAAAGCCAGGTAGATCAAAAACAGAGAAAGAAAACTACAGACCAATATCCTTAATGAACATAGATGCAAAAATCTTAAACAGAATACTAGCAAAAAGACTCCACCAAGTGATCGCAAGGGTTATTCATTATGATCAGGTGGGATTTATACCAGGAATGCAAAGATGGTTAAACATAAGGAAAACCATTCACATAATTGACCGTGTCAACAAGCAAACCAACAAAAACCACATAATAATCTCAATAGATGCTGAAAAAGCCTTTAACAAAATACAACATCCATTCCTATTGAAAACACTAGAAAGTATAGGAATAGAAGGGCCTTTCCTAAAAATAATAAATAGTATATATCTAAAACCATCAATAAGCATCATATGCAATGGGGATAAATTAGAAGCCTTCAGGCAAGAAACAAGGATGCCCATTATCACCTCTATTATTTAACATTGTACTAGAAACACTAGCAGTTGCAATTACAGAAGAAAAAGAAATTGAAGGTATTAAAATAGGCAATGAGGAGACTAAGCTATCACTCTTTGCAGATGATATGATGGTCTATTTAAAGAATCCTAGAGAATCAACTAAAAATCTAGTGGAAATAATCAACAACTTTAGCAAAGTTGTAGGATACAAAATAAATGCACATAAATCATCAGCATTTCTATATATTTCCAATACACCACAGTAGCAAGAGGTAGAAAGAGAAACGTCATTTAAAATCACCCTAGACAATATAAAATACTTAGGAATCTATCTACCAAAACAAAAACAGGAATTATACAAACACAACTACAAAACACTTTCCAAACAATTAAAACTAGATCTAAACAATTGGAAAAACATTGATTGCTCATGGGTAGGACAAGCTAACATAATAAAAATGACCATTCTACCCAAATTAATTTGCCTATTTAGTGCCATACCTATCAAACTACCAAAAAACTCTTTTGCTGAATTAGGAAAAACTATAACAAAGTTCATTTGGAAAAACAAAAGATCAAGAATATCAAGAGAAATAATAGGGAAAAAATGTGAAGGAATGTGGCCTAGCAGTACCAGATATTAAACTATACTATAAAGCAGTGGTCATCAAAACGATATGGTACTGGCTAAGAGACAGAAGGGAGGATCAATAGAAATGAGAAAGGGGGAAGGAAGCAGGAAAGACTCTAGCTGCTCAATGGCAGATGCCAAGATATTGGCCTTTCTGAGTGTGCCCCACAGTGCTCTACAGGTCCACTGACCCTCATGGAAAGCATCCAGAAGACAGGGCATGAAAGGATCTCCCATGGGTGACTCCTGTGTTTGGGAACACCTCATTATAGGGTCAGGTACTAGTAAAGGACCATCTGCAGGACATAGGTGATAGTCACCAGAAAATGCATGTCTGTTAGAATTGTTCCATATTGGGTCTCCTTTTGGGAAGACATCACCTTGAGCCTAGGAATATGACACTCCAGACCTACTCACTTCCCACCCCACCTCAGACTACAGGTAGGTCCAAAAAGTACTGTGAAACATCTAAGGAGATCAGGAAATGGACTGAACTCAACAAAGTCTGGTATCCTGGGAATTGATATAGTGAATCCCTAGGGTAATAGTTGTTGTTATTGTTGTTGTTGTTGTTGGTGGTGGTGATGGTGGCAACCATAAACCTTTTAAGGTTGCAAAGCACTTTCCATATATTCTCTTACAGATGCTCACAACAGCTCTGTAAGGGAGGTGCTGCCATGATCCCCACTTTAGAGATGGGAGACCCCTGAAGGATGGAGCCTGACTCTCCAAGCCTGATTCAACTTTACCAATCCTGGGAGGATTGTAGAGGGTGGTGGTGAGAACATGGGATGATAGAATCTCAAGGTGGAAGAGACCTTAGAAGTCGTCAAATAAAATCCTGTGTCTATAGAGCTTAGCACAGTAGAACATAAGAAGAACTACATACATGTTATCATTACCAGTTCCTTGTTTAATAGGTGAGGAAACTAAGTCCCATGAACATCTAAGGACTTACCCAAGGTCATATAGGCAGGAAGAGTCAAAAGCAGAATTCAAATGTGACTCCTCTGACTCCAAAGACAGTGGCTTTTTTCCTTAACTTTGAAAATAATCAAGACAAAAATGAATTGTTTCTGATGAGTTTTTCATTGAATATTACACTTTGCTGAAAGGAGTTTGCCTCATTGCCTGAGGTCCTAGGTTTGAGCCTCCTGTGATTTGCTCACCATATGACCTGGAGTAAGTCATCTTGTGACCCAGAGTCTTAGCTTCCCCACCTGTAAAATCAGGGTGGTACCACTTGCCTCATGGGTATTCTTGTTGTTTTACAAAGATCGCCAGTGACCACTATATAAACCACTTTTCAAATTTTAACTCAGTGGTACATGGCAGTTATTATTGTTCTAAAAGTAGACTCCTGAGGAATAGAAAGGCTGCCTTTCTAGATCTAAGCCACTGATGGATTTGTGCCCAAGTCATCACTGGAGTTTGGTTAAACCCATTTTAGTCAGTATAGTCTATGAGTTATTTCTGCTAAGCTTTCTGTTAACAAAGAACTCAGCCTGAGTGATCACCAAACCAGAAGGGTCAAACAGCTGCATTTTAAATTTCTTTCAGGCTTCTGGACAGCAAATAGAGAAGGTAGAAGATGCCTGGGGTTACAGAGGGAATCTTCTTTTTAATTCTAGGGAGGAAGCAGAGCCATTCATCATCGCTGCATGAGACAGAAGTTCTTCACTTTATCTTGGATTTTTCCAAATACGCCTCTTAGTGAGCATGCCAAAGGGCACTATTGACTGCCTGAGCACTAGGCTATCCAAGGAACCAGCTTAGAAGACTAACAGTGCTGGAGAAGAAAGCTTAACAACTCCCTCAGTCACGCCATATTCAATTCTGGCCATGGTCAATAGCTCCATTCCCATTCCAATGGGGAACTGGAAACAGGGAGTTTTGATTGCTTTTTTTTTTTTAATTAAACCCTTACCTTCCATCTTGGAGTCAATACTGTATATTTGCTCCAAGGCAGAAGAGGGGAAGGACTAGGCACTGAGAGTTAAGTGACTTGCCCAGGGTCACACAGCTGGGAAGTGGCTGAGGCCAGATTTGAACCTAGGACCTCCCATCTCTAGGTCTGGCTCTCAATCCACTGAGTTACCCCACTGCCCCCTTGATTGCTTTTTGAACTAGATTTGTCAAGGTAAACTGTCCTAAATGATATTTAGAAGATGGTGATGAGGAAAGGGAAGTCAGGGAACCTGGATTCTAATTGTGGTTCTTTATCTCTTTGGGTCTCCGTTTAGCTTTTTGTTAAACAATAGGGAAGAGAGGCTGGATGGGATAGCATACAAGAGCTCTTTCAGACACAGATCCACTTATTATTATTATTATTATGACTCATGAGAGGTCACGCTTTTGCCACAGATTTAGCTCATACTCTGGGACTGGGGTTCCTTTATGCCTACCACCTTAGGCACACTTTTCTTGAGTGGGAGGCTCAGAAATGAAGTAGATACAACACTGGAATGGAGTTTTTCATCATTACTTCAGTAGACAGGCATTCTCTTCGTGGGAGAGCACAAGGACCAAAACTTATATTTTTTCAGGGCCCAAAGCACTCTTTCTGGCCCAGGGACTCAGTTGTCACAATTTGTCATTTCAAGGGTCACAAACAAATCACTCAGGAGCTGGCTAATTCAATTCAACCCAGCCCAATAAGGGTTGATTCAGTAAAAATCCAATGATGTGCAAGGTATTATATTAAAACTCTGGGAGCAGAGAGTCCCAACCTTGATTGACAGGTGACAATCGTTGGACATCAAAATGTTCCCAGAGGCCATGAGGACAGGGGAGAAAGCGGTTGGCCAGGGGGGTATAAATACCCTGGCAGCCCTGGATTTTGGTTCTTTTCCTTTTCCTTTGGACCTGGGATCTGTGGGCCCTGGTCTATTGGGATCTGAAGCTTGCTTGGCTCAACCTTGCAAGAACTCCTGTCTTGTACCTCATTAACATTGCCAACCTGTATCCAGACCGTGAATCCTCTTATTCTACTGTCCCCTAGATATTTAGGTATTCAAACCATCCTTAGATATCTAGGTATTCCGGGGCCCGGGAAGGATCCAGGAATAGGGCAGGAGAAGAAGAGGGTGGAAAAGGGGTGGTTCCTGAAGGCTATAAAGGCATAACATCTAGCAGGAAGAAGAAGCTGAAAGACATCATACAACAGCGGGCTTGCTCTGGTTTGGCTGTGGCCAGGCTGAGCCAGAGGAGCTAATAACAAGCCAGAATCATTTACTTGCCTACAGCTCTGAGGGATTACTATTATCGAAATTAGTTTAGGGTTTCCCTATTCCTCTTCCCATTTCCTAATATTCCTTCCTTGCTAAATATAGATAAAGCTATTCAAGTACCTTCCTGGAGTGGTTGTATCATCACTTCTCTGGGAAGGGAGCAACGCGGTCAGATAAACGTGTCCAAGGCTAATAGAGCCCAATATCCATCATCAATCAACCCCAAGTGGGGCCTGATGGGATACCATCTACTGACCTGAAGGATCCTGCCTGGCCACTGTTATAAAGGAGGAGGTGGTACAACATCTAGCGAGGTGGCAAGACTCAGGTGATCTTGCACTAGCCACATATCTGAACTACCACTGCTGTCACTCAATTAACAGTGGTAGTATCCAGTTTACCCTCTCTACCCCTTTATTTATAACAAAGGGGAGATGGAACATTTTGGCCAGTCATTCCCGCCTTGTTTTCCCCATCCCTGGAAAACAAGATCACAAAAATCTAAACTCAGAACTAGGGAAAATCTTGGAGATCTTCTAGTTCAACCTTCCATTTTGCAGCCAAGGAAACTAGATTGAGTGACATGAACTGACACGTCCAGGTTTACACAGTAGTAAGTGAAAGGGCTGGAAGTTGAACTCAGAGCTTTTGACTAAATCCAGCCTCCTTTTCATCACATCGGGTTCAAGATATATTCTAGGTCACTGGAAAAATTGTTTGTCACCATTTATTGCCTAAAAGATAGATGATAAACAGAACAGAGGAGAGAGAAGAAAGGGTCAGAGAGAGAGAAAAAGACAGAGAGACAGAGAGAGGCAGTGAGAGAAAGGTGGAGAGACAGATGATAAAGAGAGAGAGATGATAAATATAGAGAGAAATAGATAAGATTGTTTCACTCCAGGGTTTCAATTACTTCTGGTTATCTTTCCTCCTAAGACTCAGAATCTCCTTTAAAGCTTAATTCCTCCCAGTTCATTTCTCTTCCACCACCACGAAGCAGCCTGAGCCAACATACATCCAGGCCATTTTCCAACAAAAAGGAAATTAGATGGATAATTATGTTCAGATGGCGGTGCCCACACAAGGCCCAATTTCTAGAACACGCCTTTGTGGCTGGATAAAACGTGAGCCTACGTTGGGCATGAGACAGGTGAACAAACTCCATCTGAAGCTTTCCTCGGGGTTGATCGACACTTCACTAAGTGGGCCTCCCCAGGGCTGTCAGCAAGAGAGCAGACTGAGGTGATTTATAGAGTAGATATTGATTATTTCCAGGCAATTCACAAAGAAAGTTTTTCAGGAAAACTGCCTGGGAATGGAGCAAGTCACAGTGATGGGTGCATGAGGAGTGATGACTGTTCATTGTGTTGGCCTCTTTGCCACTCTTCTGGCACTGCTGATAATTCCGTGGAAGGTGTGGGAGTGCCTCTCCCTGGAACGATCCAGGGTGCATTCACAGGTTTGTAGAATAGAAAAGAGCGGGGAATTCAGTACCAGCAACTAGGGAGGAACAAGGCAGGCCTTGGAGAGGAAATGGTGCTGGAGGTGAGACTTGGGTGCTCCCCCCACAACTACTTTTGTCTACCTGCCTCCTTCCCTTTTCCAATCCATGCTTCGTGTGGCTACCAAAGTCATTTTGCCCAAATCCAAGTCTGACCACATTATTCATCTGCTAAAAATGGGCCCCCATTGCTTCTAGGATAAAATACCAACCCCACACCTTGGCCTCTACTATCTGGCTCGCACTTCTCTTTCCAAATATTTCCTAGGACGGTCTTACTTTTGTCTTTCTTCTTTCAATGACTTGCACGGTGCCTGGTACACAGTAGGTGCTCAATAAATGTTGATTGATTATGTAATTAGAGGAACTGGACTCCTAAGCCAAGCTTTAAACTTGATGCTCCATCTTTGAAATCTGTCCCCTTGTACAAGCCGTTCTCCATATCTGGAATTCTTTTCTCCCTTGTCTTCACCTTGTAGAATATTTGTCTTCCATCATCGCTTAGCTCAGGTGCTGCCTCTTCTGAGAAGCCTCTCTGATTTCCCCCCACCCCACCCCACCAGATTTTTAGTGTTCTCCCCATCCTCAAGTTTTCTTGTAATAAATTTGTATCCCTCCTATGTCCCTCTTCCTTTAAAAAAGAGCTCCTTGAGGATGAAAAAGACTTTCATATTGCCTTTATTTCCTCAACAACTAGCCCAGTGCTTCCTACAAAATAAGTTTTAAATAAATATTAGTCGAATTAAAATTCTTTAATCATCCCATCCTGCCTTCCGTTACTCAAAAAGGCCATCAGCACAGCATCGCATTTATCCTGCTAACGTCGTCCTGGGAAGGGTTCCCACCTCTGATGCAATGAACCACAAGGAACCTGAAGGTCCAAACAATGACTAAAACCCAACTCGGTGACCCCCAAGGCGAAGTCTGTCTACGAGAGGCAAAAGTAGCCCCCAGGAAGGGAAAAGTAGTTCACCAGGAAATTTTGTGAGATCTCTGAAGAATCTTGTCCAGTCCATGAAGCAGTCCTTGTATCCACACATCGCCTGCCCAACGGGTCCGTAGCTATGTCACAGGCCAGTTGGCAAAGTTGGCTAACTCAGACTGCCCTGAATCTATTCCATAGCTTCCTAGCTCATGTGGAAGAGAAAGCTGGAATGGATTAGAACTCAAACTGGCCCAGCTTACATCGGAGCATCCTGATCCACAACAAAAATAAATCTCATTAAAGAAGCAAACAGGCATCATCATTCCCATTGTACAGATGTGGAAGCTGAGGAGCAGAAATGTGTAACATGGAAAATGGCAGGGAGAACTCTGGGTGAGGCTCGACCCTCTACCTTGCAGGAATTCCACCCTGCCATTTTCCATGTTACAAATGTTAAGGGATTTTCCATTTAAAACAAACTATCGAAACATTTAGTTCTGATACAAAAGGCACGTCCCATGGAAGCCCCCAAACAATCCCTCCCTCCCTCTACAGAGCACACTCCCCAAAAGGAGGTGTCCCAGGAGTCTGGCCTGGGGTACTGACACCGACTGTTGTATTTGACCACAGCTGAGTTGCTTCCCCAACTCCCCCTGCCTTTATTTATACCACTGGAGTCCTTCTTTCATTCTTCATATTTGTCATTCTTTTCAGAGCAGCAAGATCATTACATTGAGATGTAAAGTGATTTGCAAACCTAAAGTACTATCTCTGGGCTAGCTATTATTTTTAGTATTATTCTGAATACTGATCCAATAGAGGGATTCTCATTCCAAACAAAAAATTCCTGTATCTTGAAACAAGTGGGCAATTAAATCGCTGGGTTGAGTTGAATCTCACTCAATAAAACAGACGTGACTTTCAGAGAGAGAGACTTAATGAGGACTTACGACACATGAAGATGTGGGAGAGTTGCTGGCTCAGTTCAAACATGTAAATCTCTCAAAAATCACTTATTTAAATTGAGAATTCCATTCTCCACAATAACCTGAAAGCTACAGAAGACACACAGGCAGTCCTACCAAAAGGATGGCATTAGGTTACAAATCAGCAGATCTCCAAAGGGCCCCAATGGATTTCCTTGATGCTAGTTCAATGGTCAACCAACTCCAAAGCAAAGAGAAGGAAATAGAAGGGGGGCAAAGTGTTATTGGAACAGCCAGAAAAAGGAAAAGAACACCTGAGAGACGATGCCTTCTGCTAGACGCCAGACCTGAAGAGAACAAGGTGGCCTCTAGCTCAACTGTAAGACAAAAGTCAAATCCATTCAACTAAAAGCTTCATGAGGGCAGGAATTATCTTTACTTCTTTTTGTATCCCCAGAGCTTAGCATAGTGCCTGTCAGCACACAGTCAGGTGCTTATTAAACACTGATTGACCAAAATCAACCAGCGTTTATTAAGCACTTAATATTCCAAACACTGTACAGAAACAAAGCCAGTTCCTGCCCTCAAGGAGCTTACGTTCAAAGTGGGGAGGACAAAACTATAAAGGTACTGGGGGAGTCCTCAGAGTCAGGAGCAGCATGTTCATTTTTCTTCTTTTTTTTAATTTCCTGATGATTCGATCTCATCAAATCACTTGAAATTTTCTTCCTTTTTGCTAGAGCCTCTACTCTATTATCTGCTCCTCAACAGGCTCCCTGGGAAGGTTAGAAACAAAATCATACTTTGTGAATTCTAAGAACTATCCCATATCTGGTGGTCTTCCAAAAGAAAGATCTTCCAGAAGAAAGGCCTTCTCACAGGGTAAGATTGGAAGTGAGTCTTAGAGAAAGATAGGGAAGCTGTGAGATGGATCTGAGGAGGGAGCACATTCCAGGCATGGGGAAACAGCCAGGGAAGAGGTGGAATGCCATTTGGGAGGAAGAACAAGGAGGCTTTTTAGCTTCCATTCCTTTTTGAATTTAGAAAGCCCAAAGTTGCTAGAAACAGAACACTGACTTCTCTAATACAGGGCAATGACCCATCTCTATTCAATTTTGAGACTTAATTGTTGTGGTAGGACCTCAGAAGGAACAGGAGTTAATAGCATCAAAATGGCCCTTTCCAAATAGCCAGAAGGAAATGATGTTCAACAAAAATCAATAATTATTATTTTAAGAACTTCTTAGAATTTAGAATGAGGCTTTTCTGACTTCTAATCTTAACCACTTCTAGCCCTGGCAATCATTCTTCATCCCATCCATTATCTAGGAGTAGAAGAAGGTCAAGATTCAAACTAAATAAGAGATAAGACCTGGAATTATAATTTTGTTGGTGCCTGGAAATTATCAATACAGGGTGATAATGCCTCTCAATTTATAGTCTTAGAGAATCTGGTAGAGCCCAGGGAAATAAGAGTCACAGTCCATGACCCTTAGTCAGAGGCAAGACTAGTTAGTTAGCAGTGATTCCCAAAGTGGGTGCTACCGCCCCCTGGTGAGTGCTGCAGCGATCCAGAAGGACGGTGATGGCTGCAGGTACATTTATCTTTCCTATTAATTGCTATTAAAATTTTAAAAAAAATTAATTTCCAGGGGGCTAAGTAATATTTTTTCTGGAAAGGGGGCGATAGGCCAAAAAAAGTTTGGGAACCACTGAGTTAAAGTAATAGGAAAAGGATGAAGGAGTCTTTACTCCTCCATGCCTTCTCCCATTCAGTTGCGGCTGGCCTCCTTTCTCTTCCTCCAAAATGGCATTCCATCTCTTCCCTGTCTGTCTCCCCATGCCTGGAATGTGCTCTCTCCTCAGCTCCATCTGACAGCTTCCCTGTCCTCCCCTAAGACTCAATTCCAATCTAACCTTTTAAGAAGGTCTTTCCTAAAACAAGGGTATGCCCTCCAATTCAAGAATGGCTGAACAAATTGTGGTATCTGCTGGTGATGGAATACTATTGTGCTCAAAGGAATAATAAACTGGAGGAATTCCATGTGAACTAGAAAGACCTCCAGGAACTGATGCAGAGTGAAAGGAGCAACATTGTACACAGAGACTGATACACTATGGTAAAATAGAATGTAATGGACTTCTGTACTAGCAGCAATGCAATGACCCAGGACAGTTCTGAGGAATTTGTGGAAAAGAACGCTACCCACATTCAGAAGAAGAACTGCAGGAGTGGAAATACAGAAGAAAAACAAATGCTTGAACACATGGGTTGATGTGGACATGATTGGGGATGTAGACTCGAAACGATCACACCAATGCAACTATCAATAATATGGAAATAAGTCTTGATTGATTACACATGTTAAAACTAGTGGAAATAGGTGCTGGCTATGGGGGGGTGTGGAGATTAAGGGGAAAGTAAGAACATGAATCATGTAACCATGGAAAATTTTTCTAAAAAATAAAAAATAAAATAAAATAAATTGAGAAAATTGGACTAAAAAAAAAAAAAAAAGGTCTTTCCTAGTGTCCTCTCATCTACACTCCCAGTCCCTTCCTCAGAGATGACCTTCCACTTAACTCCACAAATCTTATATGTACATTGCCATTTGATACATCTATACATAAATATACATGCAGATAGGTAGATCAATGGATCGACAGACATGTACATAGATAGTTGTCTCCCCCATTTGAATGTGTAAGCTCCTTGGGAGCAAAGATGAGGTTTCATTTGTTTGTTTATTTATATGTCTCTGGAACTTACTACAATGCCTGGGACATAGTAAGCCTTGAATAAAATGCTTGTTGACTGACTTCAGCTCTTTGACTCAGTTTCCCCATTTGTGAAATGAGTTAGCTGGCACAATGGATAGACAACTGGCCCTAAAGTCAGGAAGACTAGAAATGAAAATGACTTGCTAAGGTGGCATAGCTAGCCAGTTAGTAAGAGACAGGATTTGAATTCAAGCCTTCCTGAGCCCATCTATGTCCATTAAGACACCCAGGTTCATTCTACAGATGAGGGAACCAAATTCCAAGAATGTTAAATGTCCTCTACACTTTGGATCGGGTCAACTGGTCAAATACTCTGGGGAAAATGAAGACATTTTAACTGGGGCTATTGTAGGCAAGAGAAAACTAGAACCAAGCAGGCGTGACCTGAAAGCCAGCATTGGACAATTCTAGAAGATGTTCTTCTAGATTGCAGATCTTGAGTGGTGGTGAGTTTCCTGGTTCCTTTAGAATGTGTCCTTGACTTCAGCAAGGAAAACTGAGGGCAATTCTTTACTGTTGTGAATCATTTCAGTCATTTCCTTCTCCAACTCATTTTACTGATGAAGAAACTGAGGCAAACAGGGTGAAATGATTTGCCCAGGGTCACACAGCTAGTAAGGGACTGAGGCTGGATTTGAACCCAGGAAGAGGAGTCTTCCTGACCCCAGGCTCAGCACTGTATCTGCTCCAGAGTTGTCTGAACCTCACAACTCACAATGGAGCTGATGAAAAAAATCAACCTCGCCTAGAGAATGAGATGGCTTAGAGCAGGTCACATAATATAGATGAGGGGAATGCATTTTAACCTGGGTTCCAGTATGGATTCTTCTCCTCTCTAGCTGTGTATATGATCTCACTTGATTTCCTAATCTGTAAAATAGTACAGTTGGCATATAATCTCTGGGGCTCCTTTCATCTCTTACAGTCTATGAAATTTTTAATTAATGGGAGGATAATTAGTCTGCCCTCCTTTCCCCCTCTTCTATAGTAGTATGGTACAGTTAAAGGACATAGGCATCTGGCATCAGAGGATCTGAGTTCAAATCTCAGCTATCCTCAGGCAAGTCACAACCTTTATCAGCCTCAGTTTCCTCATTTGTAAAATGAAGATGTTGAACCAGATCAATGCTGAGGTACCTCTCAGGGCTAAAAATCTATCCTGTGATTTTGAACAATATCCTACAAAATAGCTGGCACATTTTGTTATGATCTGGACAAAGGCACAGACACGCCCCCCCAATACCTCAGTTTACCCTATCTTGGAAGTAGCTAAGTAGGAGGGGCAGATAGAGTACTGAACCTAGAATCAGGAATATCCAAGTTCAAATCCAGTCTCAGACACAGCTGTGTGACCCTGGGCAAGTCAGTTTCTTCATCTGTGAAATGAGGATAAGAATAGCATCTACCTCCTAGGATGCTGTTATGGTAAGAAAACAGGATATTCATAAACTGCTTTACAAATTGTAAAATCCTAATTAAATGCTAATAATAATAAAAATTGTCCTCGTATGATCATTTTCAGTGGGTCTGATTTTTTGTGACCCCATTTAGGGTTTTCTTGGCAGAGACACTGGAGTGGTTTGCCATTTCCCTCTCCAGCTCATTTTACAGATGAGGAAACTGAGGCCAACAGGGTTAAGTGCCTAGAAAGATGAGTCTTTCTGATTCCAGGCCTGGCACTCTATCCAAGGTGCCATAAGAAATGTCCATCCAGCTTTCATTTCCTGACAGAAAATCATGAGTCCTCCCATTCCACTCCTAGGTCTTGTTCCTTTGGAGATCAATGAATGAGCCCATTTATAGGGAGGGGAGTAGAGGGCAGAGAGTAACTTTTCAAGATGAATATGACTTTCATGTTTAAAATTAAAATGGCAAATGGAGAGACTGGAGTTGGGAGACTATTGCTGTCATTCAGGGAATGGAGGAGATATCTCCTCCCAACTGGCTATGTGACCTTGGACAAGTCACTACTCTTCCAGTTCCTCATTTTTAAGAGAAGGTCACTAGAAAAGATGGTCTCTAAGGACCTTTCTAGCACTAAAACCAGGGTTCTGGGCATTTTAACACCCCTACCCAGGCAGCTTCTGGTGACTGGAGGACATTTATTTCTCGGAAGTTTGGCATCTACAATGCACAGGGGAGATGCTTAATGCCTCACTAGTATTTGCTCCAAGCACTAATATGATAATAGTAATAAGTGGAATGGTTTTAAGTACCCAACATGCCGTGCACTTGAGCTTCTTGCTAGAGATACCAGAGCCCCAGGGAGGCGTTACTGTCACCCACCAGTGCTGCCGCGGCGGCACACAGAGTTATGTATGGCACAAGGCGAGCGGCCCCTCCTCACAAACCTACCTACTGCTCAGAGCTAGAGAGCAGGGCAGCGGAGTGACCAGAAGCCCAGGCTGCGGGTCCGAGAGGGCCCATTCCTCATTAGAGAGATGAAGCCCATCACGGAGGGCGAACCTACCCCAGAAAGAACAGGAACATCTCACAGAGCAGCATCTCAGCATCCCTGGAGCTCTCAGAGAGGCCGTGGGAGCGGGTCGTCTTGGCTTGGTTTTGAAGATAATAAGGACCATTGTTAGAGGTCAATATTATAACGTGACATATATAATAACATATATACTATAACATAATAATATAACATATATAATAATCTACTATCCCATACAATAGTATAATATATAGCCTAGCAGAATATCGTATGGTATACTATCATATATAATATAACATTATGATATGATCTAATATTTTCCTGTATCACATTACAGGGATTCCTACCACATCCCAGAGGCCGGGGGCTCGGCACCTCTTGGATCTGGAAAATCTGTGTAAAATGTTTCGGCCCTCCCTTAGGGCCAGCAAAGGAGTATGAAGCCTCTCTTTTTCCTTTATGCGGTACTTACAGTGCCTTATTGCAAAATTGGGGTCAAGTATTTGGCCACCCACTACTTAGGGCTAAACTTTGGCTGTGTCGTCTGTAGAGGCCACAAAACTCCCCCCACAATTCCCTTTTAATTTCTTATGCAAGATGTTGAAAATGAGCTACAATAGAGTGAAACCGCTATAGAGAAAGGCACTCTGTGGAAGGGATATCTGGAATGTAATAAAGAACAGGAGGCAGCTGGGTGGCACAGAGAATAGAGTGCCAGGCCTGAGGGGCAGGAAGATTCATCTTTCTGGGTTAAAATTCAGCCCCAGACACCTACCAGCGATGTGACCCTGAGCAAGTCACTTAATCCTATTGGCCTCAGTTTCCTCACCTGCAAAATGAGCTGGAAAAGGAAATGGTAAACCACTCCCAGCATCTTTACCAAGAAAACCCTGAAGGGGGTCCCATAGAGTCTGATGTGATTGAAAAATGACTGAATAATGACAAAGGGGATTTGGGGCCAGCTGCAGACACCAGATGGCCTTGGTGGGCACTTCTAGTTCTGAGCTTCTAGGATTCTCCTAACACCCAGGCCAATGTTCTTTCCACTATTTATTGTAATAATCAGCATAATAACAATAATAAAGCTGAGAGTTGTGTAAATGGAATTAGCTCCATTTACACAGAGGGCAGCTGGGTAGCTCAGTGGATTGAGACCAGGCCTGGAGATGGGAGATCCTGGGTTCAAATTTGACCTCAGAGACTTGCTAGCTATGTGACTGGGCAAGTCACTTGACCCCCATTGCCTACCCTTACCATGCTTCTGCCTTGGAGCCAATAGACAGTATTGATTCTAAGATGGAAGGTCAGGGTTATAATAATAATAATAATAATAATAAAGCTGACATTTTCTAGAGTGTCTTAAGAATTAAAAACACTTTTTAGAGATGATCTCTTTTGACTTTCACAACAACTACAAGGTAGGTATTATTGTTTTTTCCATTTTTATATATGGAGAAAATGGTTTAGAGAGTCTAAATGCCTTGCCAAAGGTCACACAGCTGGGGGTGGAATTCTCACCCAAGTTTTACTGATTCTACTACTCTATCCATTGTACCACACTGCTGTCTCATGAGAAATTGGATTGGGTAGAGGGTAAGTAGATAGATATAGATATATGGGGGAAAACTAATATATATGTGTATAAATATATGTGTGTATACTGTATGCATACAAATATACATATAAAGATAGATTGATATATGGAGAGAGAGAAAGAGAGAGGGAAGGAGAAAGAGAGAGAGAGAGAGAGAGAAAGAAAGAAAGAAAGAAAGAAAGAAAGAAAGAAAGAAAGAAAGAAAGAAA
>NC_058134.1:23573242-23591641 GCF_016433145.1 Gracilinanus agilis | reverse complement strand
AAAGGAAGGAAGGAAGAAAGGAAGGAAGGAAGAGGGGGAAGAGGGAGAAGGAGAGGGGGAGGGAGAGAGAGAGGGAGAGGGAGGAAAAATATATAGATTATATATAAATCTATATAGAAATATATAGATTATATATAAATCTATATAGAAATATATAGATTTATAGGGCAACTAGGTGGTGCCCAACCTGGTGTCAGAGAAGACTCATCTTCCAAAGTTCAAATCCAGCCCCAGACACTTAATGGCCATGGGACCCTGGGTAAGTCACTTCATCCTGTTTGCCTCAGTTTCCTGGCCCATAAAATGAGCTGGAGAAGGAAATGGCAAACCATTACAGTGTCTTTGTCAAGAAAACCCAAAATCAAGTCATGAAGAGTCAGACACACCCAAAAAAGACTCAACAACAACAATAATAAATGCACATCTAGGGTTTGTGTGTGTGTATGTATACATACATACATATATATATATACATATATATATATGTAAAACTTGCAGTTTGTCCTACATTCAGAATTGAGCAACAGTATGAGAAATTCAAACAGGAAGCAAAGGCTTCCAAGCCCATTGAGCAGAGCACCCAGGAAGGCTGTGTTTGGGTGATTTATTATTTAGTCACTACTTCCCTTTACCTGGCAAAAATCAAATCATGATTGCTTTTTTTTCTTCTTCCTCTAAGTCAAGGTGAACATGCAGACCTTCTCTAGCCCTTTCTGGGTGACAGATGCCCTTGGCTAGAGGATTCCAATTACAGGTGAGTACTTCAGTGAAGCGTTATCTATTGTGGAGAGATTGAAATAAACTGGAAAAAATGAACAGCATCTGCAGCCTCTGCCTTGACTTCACAGTCCTGTTCCCTGGTAGAAGCTCTGCCACACCCAGCTGCAGCTGGCTTCCCTGTAGGCCTTCACTTCCCAAAGAGCAATGGGTTGTTGGTAGGACTGTGTGGCATTTATCATAGCCAAGCCCTTGTGTTATAATTACTGTCCTCATTTCCTATCTAACTACAAAGCCAACTCCTTGAGGGCACTGATGAGTTGGGATAAGATAAGAAGAAAAGTCTCTCACTAAATCAGGGGTTTTCAACTAAGCAAACAAAAGCAGTAGAGAAAGAGTAAGAACAATCATCCAGGAGTCGCCATTTTGCAGGGAAGGTTATTAAGGACTTTATAGATCTGCCGAGCATTCTCTGATTGGCTCGAAATACCAAAAGGAGTCAGATGGTAAGATCACAGTGAGGACTTCCTGACTGTATGCTTACTAAGGCAGGGAGGATCAGAGAAGGGGAAAGGACTATGTTAGGGTCTCCCAACAGGAAAGAGCATTCGTATCCAAAGGGAAGGACGAAGGATAATTATCTTTCATTGAGTTACACAGCAGGGGGGCAGTTCACTGGGAAAATATCCTGGATTTGGAGTTGGAGAACCTGGGTTCAAATATCAGTTCTTCCACTTATTACCTATGTGACATGGCCAAGTCACCTCTCCTGTCAAAGGAAAGAAAGAGAGAATAAATATTTATAAAGTTACTATTACACTGATAAATGGCCAAAAGCTATGCACAGATAATTCTAAGATGAAGAAATTAAAACTATCTATAGCCATAATAAAAAAAATACTCCAAATCACTATTGATTAGAGAAATTCAAATTAAAACAATTTTGAGATACCACCTTGCACCAAAAAGGACAATGTTAAATATTGGAGAGGATGTGGGGAAATTGGGACACTAAGACAGTTGGTGGGACTGTGGACTGATGCAATCATTCTAGAGAGCAGGGCAAAGGGCCATAAAACTGCATAGTCTTTCACCTAGAACTATCCTTGCTAGGTCTGTATCCCAGAGAGATCAGAGATAGGGGAAAAGAACCTACTCATACAAAAATATTTATAGCAATTCCTCTGGTAGTAGCAAAGAACAGGAAACTAAGGGGGTTTCCATCCGCTGGGGAATGAATGGTTTTATATGATTTCAATGGAATACTATTGTGCCAAAAGAAATGACAGACAGAATGAGTTCAGGAAAACCTATAAAGACTCATATGAACTGATGCAAAGTGAAGTGAGCAAAACCAGGAGAACAGTGTATGATATGATACGACGATCAACTGTGGAGGACTAAACTACTATCAGCAAAAAAGGTTTCACCATAACCCCAAGTTCTCATGATAAAAAAGACATGTTCTCCACAGTGAAAGAAGGAACTACTGTAGTCTGATTATGGATCAAAGCGTGTCATCTTACCCTTTAATTTCTTTCATGAGTTTTTTTTGTTGTATGTATCTTTTGCCGTGGCATAAAGAATGTGAAAATATGTATTGCATGAAAGCACTGGTATAACCTAGATCAGACAATTTACCTCCGAGGTAGGGATGGTAGGGAGAGGATAGGCTGGGGGGGACGGAGAGAATCTGAATCACAAGCTGCCAGAAAATAATTGTCAAAAACCGTTTCTATATGAAATGGAAAATGCCAGGTACTGCGCTAAGTGCTTCACAAAAGTCCCTCACAACGAGCCTATGAGGTATGGCCTCCATTTTTTCATCAATAAAATAAAAGAGATGGACAAAATCATCTCCAAAGTCTGTGTAAGCTCTAAATCTATGATTCTGTGCTCTATCCATTATCACCAACATACTTTCAAGGGTCAATAAAGTTGAGTTAGGCTTGAAGAACAAGTCTATTCAATCCTTGGGTGAGCCACACACTATGGGGCCAATAAAACTGGGTCAAATGTTAACAACATCAAGGGTCCAAATGCCTAGGAACCCCTAGGTGCAGAGGAAGAAATAAGAAGACCAGAGAACAAAGGACAACATTGAACAAAGCTACATTTACTAAATATTAGAGAATTAAACTTATTATTTTGAATAAATGAATGAGAAAATGGAGGAAACTGTTCTCAGAATAATTCTCTCCACGGGAGAGCCGAAGAAACTAGAGATTGGCCCCAAGTAGGCCTTGGAAGTAAATCCCTTCTTCTAATCCATTTTCTTTGTTTGAAATAAATTTATTTATTCATTTGTTGCATTAAAATTCTCAAGTATCTCCCTCCCTCTCTCTCTTCCCCACAGTAGAGAAGGCAGTATTTGACCAGATGTATGTATGTGTATGTATAAATGTATGTATAAAAAATAGTATGTCTTGCTTGTTCCTGTTTATAAGATCTTTCTCTGGAGGTACACACAGACATGTCATTCATCTAACAATATTTCTGTTGCTCTATATAATGTTCCCTTGGTTCTACTCATGTTATCCCTCATAATTTCATGTAAGTTCTTTCCAACATTTTCAATAGTCCTCTCTCAGTAAGTCTAGATAAGTGCTCACTCCCTCAGTGAGGGCATCCCTCTTTTTTTTTTTTTAAACCCTCACCTTCCGTCTTGGAGTCAATACTGTGTATTGGCTCCAAGGCAAAAGAGTGGTAAGGGTAGGCAGTGGGGGTTAAGTGACTTGCCCAGGGTCACACAGCTGGGAAGTGTCTGAGGTCAGGACCTCCCATCTCTAGGCCTGGCTCTCAATCCACTATGCTACCCAGCTACCCCCTCAAGGGCATCCCTCTTTATTTGGGGCATTTCAGAGGAAAGATCTCCTTCTAGTTCCTATGTGGGCTGCTTATTTCAGATTTTTCAGAGTCTTTGGCAGCTGGTGGGACATCATGGCATACACAGGAGCTGCACAACTCCGAACAATCATCTGCTAAAGAGCACCTCAGTTTAAAACTCATGGTTTTGGGGGCTGAAATGGATCTTTGAGGTTATCTAATTCAAACAACTTTGGGACTTTTTTTTTTACAAATGGGACTACTGAGGCTGGAGCAGTTGAGGGCTTGTCGAAGGTCAAGCCAGGGGCAGAACTGAGATTAGAACCCAAATCTAATTCAGTGTTTGTTTTATATCACTAATAAGTCCTCACCGTAGTGTTACATGAACCAATTATTCAGAGAGAGGCAGCAGATATAATGAAGGAGTATTGACCTCAGAAACAGAGAACTTGGGTTTAAATCCCACCTTGGATATTAACTACCAAAATGACTTTGGTCAAATCTCTGAGCCTTTGATTCATATCTAAAATGAAGGATGAGGCTCAAATAGTCTCAGAAGTCCCTTCCAGCCTTCTAGGTATTTTCCTATCATCACAGGATTTAGAGCTGGAAAGATCTCTGGATCTTTTAGTCCACATCCCTCATTTTACAGATGAGGAAACTGAGGTCCCTAAAGACTAAGTTACTGACCCAGGGTCACAAAAGTAGTCAGTGAAAGCTGGGATTTGAACCCAGATTCTCTATTTAAATCAGCATTTTTGCCACTTTGCTTCCTCACAATACAATCTCCTTATTATAGCAACATCTTGGCTATTTGGGCTCTTTTTAGAAAGGCAAAGAATTAAAGACTAAGACGATGGCCATAAACCAGGCAGTGGTACTTCAATTGATGAAGGGGATAGAATCAAAGAAGCTTGGGATGACTTGTCTGTACTGATACAGAACAAAGTGAGCAGAACCTAGAGAAGAATTTATAAAACAACAACGTTGGAGGGGCAACTGGGTGGCTCAGTGGATTGAGAGTCAGGCCTAGAGACAGGAGGTCCTGGGTTCAAATCTGACCTCAGACACTTCCCAGCTGTGTGACCCTGGGCAAGTCACTTGACCCCCATGACCCACCCTTACCACTCTTCCACCAAGGAGCCAATACACAGAAGTTAAGGGTTTAAAAAAAAAAAAACAAAGTTGGAAAAATCAACGACTAACCATAATTCTAGAGTCGTGGTAATGAACTAAGTTTAGTTGTTCAGTCATTTCGGTCATTAAACTGTGTTCCCATTTGGAGTTTTCTTGGCAGAAATACTGAAGTGGTTTACCATTTCCTTCTCCAGCTCATTTGACAGATGAGGAAACTGAGGTCCACAGTGTAAAGTGACTTGCCTAGGTTCACACAGCTAGTAAATGTCTGGGGTCAAATTTCAGCTTAAGTGTTCCTGGCTCCGGGTCCGCCATTCGATCCATTATGCCAGCTAGCTGCCCAAAGTACTAAACTATTCACCTCAACATAGAAATGTCATAATCAAGAGATAGAATAAGATATACATTTTTGGACTGGACCAATGTGAGAATTTCGTTTTTTGACTATGCATCCTTGTGATTGTTTTTGTTTTAGATTGGGGGGGGGGGAGAGAGGAGGCAGAAAGAAAAGGGAAGGATACAGATAGAGCTTTCATCATTCCCCCCACCAAAAAGAAAAATGGATAGGGAAGATTAGAAGAAATCATAGGCAGAAACAATAGCTTGGAAGGTTACATATTGAATATATAATACTTAAAAAGAAAAACAAACTCAATGTAAAAAGATACTGTTTCTTGTACGTCTTCTGTGCAACAACATACATAGAAATGCTTATTTAATTGGTGTTTGTTAAATTCAAAAATTTTTAAAAGGAAGAAAATAAGAGAAACATCCTGGTAAGTAGGACAGATGGATTGAGGACCCTCCCTCTCTGCCTTAGGTTAAAGTAAGCCTAATTAAGTAATTAAGTAAATTTAATTAATTAAGTTCAATAAAATTAATTAATTAATCGATTGATTTGGATTCATTGAACCCAGGGACCCCTCCTACATCCAGCTCCCTGAGGCAGTGTGATGTAGTGTGAATAGGATGTTAGCCCTGGAATCAGGGAGACCCCATCCCTGTCATTTCCCCCCAAAAGAGGAGCAGCTCCCTGAAGGCCAGATGCTTTCACTTTTGCCACTGTGTTCCTGGAATCTCAAGTATATTGTACGTACCAATAAATAATAAATATTGTTTGAATTAATTGAATAAAAATTTAAAATTGAGGCTTCTGGACCCGACACTGAATACCGCACCTCGAGCACATGTATATAAATACATAAACACAAAGTAATTTTAAGAGAAAGAGAAGTCCATTCATTGGAGGAAGGGCTGCCTGGGCTGTACTTGGAAGGGCCCGGAGACACGAGGAGGCAGAGGACAAAGTCCTAGTGATAACGTGCCCCTTCCTCAGCACAGTGATCATAACCACTTATTCAATGTGGCACAACAGATAGACGACCAGGCCTGGAGTCAGGAAGACCTGAGTTCCGATCGAGTCTTTACTGACTGTGTGACCCTGGACAATTCACTTCACCTCTGTTTGCCTGAGTTTCCTTGCTTTGTAAAATGGAGATCCCAAGAGAAATCACTCTCCCAGGGTTGTTGTGAGGATCAAATGAGAGAAAAATCGTAAAGCTCTTAGCACAGCATCTTGCATAAAGTAATGCTGTATAAATGTAGGCTAATGTTATTTATTTATTATTGTTATTATTTATTATTATTATTATTATTTATTATTATTTATTTATTATATTGACTTTAAGGTAGGAAGCCTGCCTTTCTTCCCTTTTGTCTGAACCTTCACTTTTCTTCCTGTTTCCAGGAAGAAAACGGAGCCTGATCTTAGCCATCCGGCCTTTCAGCCCTTGAGAGGAGGGACACGACAAACAGTGGTGGATGGAAGTGACGGCCCAGGGCTGCCCTCGGAGCCTCCATCAAAGCACCATTTTCCCCTGCTCCAGAAGGGAAGTGATCTCTGCTAGTTAACTCCACTGGCTTGTGAAATTCTCGAGGAGAGAAAGCACATCTCATCTGCATTCTGTCCATTCCCCATTAGGCCACTCTCTGCACTCAATAATGGGAGTTAATGACAAGGAAAGGGAGCCTAAACCCAATATTTATTGTGATGATCCACAAATGATGGCTAACCAAAGAGAGCCAGGCCAGGGAGACTTGGCCGGGTCATGCGCTCCCACCGGTGCCAGAGTCAGCTCATTTCAGACAGTGGATTTCGAATTATAATTTGCAATTTCATAACTCAAGGTAAAGAGCAATTCACATTTTGGAAAATGTAGATAGGAATACGTGAGCCTGTTCATGTATTTTCTAGGGGAAGGAGGAGCAGAGGAGTGAAAAATCACAATGGGACATATAAGGAATAGTCTAGATCTAATCTCATCTGATCCGACACGCATTTATTAAATGCCCTCTGTGTACCCGACACTGGACTTGCTACTGGGGAATAAAGATGGGAGTTTCTTTAGTAACTCTTCCTTTCTGGTCATATTCTGCCCCCCAAGCTGCCTATACTCCAACCATCGTCTTCATTTCACCCCTCTGCCCACACACACTTTGGACTCTGTCCGAGGGGCCCCCATCACAAGCTCGTGCCTTTTATTGCCCGGAACCAGGTCCTGCGCTCTCCTTCCAGGCCATCTCCACACCTTGACGAGTGACCAGCCCCATTCCCATGTCCATCCCCTTTCAATATGATGCTTCCATATTAGAACGAATTGTCTGTGAGGCCAACAACTACCTTGTCTGCTTGTATCTGTGTCCCCAGTCAGTGCGTAATAAGTGCTTCATCTCTCTATTATCTATAGTTCTCATCATCTATCTGTCTAAATGCAATCCTGCCTGAGGGCATCCTAGTTACGTTGCTGAAATTGGAATTGAGTCTTAAACTGGAATAATTACAAATTGTGCTATGCGTGGTTTTAATGAGAGCACGCAGGCTTCATGCATAGACTGCTACACTTAGGACAATTTGGGTTCAGATCCCAGCTCTGTGTCCAGGGGCGTGCTAGTACACTTTTTTTTTTTTACTTTTTTTTTTTTAAACCCTTGTACTTCGGTGTATTGTCTCATAGGTGGAAGATTGGTAAGGGTGGGCAATGGGGGTCAAGTGACTTGCCCAGGGTCACACAGCTGGGAAGTGGCTGAGGCCAGGTTTGAACTAGTACACTTTTAACAATTGGCTCTCCAGTAGGTACACTAGATATACTTTTTAGGTTTAAGCTGCAATCATCACTTTCTTCAATTAACAAAACACTCAATCAAGCCCTGATTTGTAGTATCTGGAGATCCCCGTGGTATAAACGATCCCCCTGAAAATTTAACCATCAGCTCTTGATATAAACCAGCTTTCCATTTGATACAAACCAGCTCTAGCATTCTGCTGTGCATGACCCCAGACTTAGATTCCTAAGAGAGATCTCTTAGCAACGTGCATTATAAAAAGATTTTGATCTATCCAAACAGAAGGAGCTCTCAAATTACAAATATATCATTTAAAATTGATGTAAGTTGAGCTATCCACATCCAGAGGAAGAACTACAGGAGTGTAAACACAGAAGAAAAACAACTGCTTGAGCACATGGGTTGAGGCGGACATGATTGGGGATGCAGACTCTAAACGACCACCCCAATGCAACTATCAATAATATGGAAATAGGTCTTGATCAAAGATATATGTAAAACCAGTGGAAATGTGCATCGGCTATGAGGGGGAGGGAGGGTAAAAGGGGGTTAAGGGGAAAGTAAGAACATGAATCATGTAACCATGGAAAATTTTTCTAAAAAATAAAATGCAAAAAAAAAAAAAAAAGAATTGATGTAAGTTGAGAGGAAGATGTAACAGGATATCCCATTTTATGATCATGCTCACTGGAAATATTACTGCCTCTGGGATTCTTTGGATGTGGGCAGTATTTGTGAATAAAGAAAGCTTTAATGTCAGTATTATACCACTGATGTGGCCTTTCAAAGTAATCTGATTGCTGCAGGAATCTAGCAACTTTTTGCAGGAAAAAATTCTGGGATCAATGTATCCTACTCTTGCATGGAAGTCTAACCTTCAACCTAATTCTTTTCTTCATGGCTGATTTTGAATAGTCAATAAATGACATTGAAGACATCACTGTGTAGCGGAATAAGCATTGGATTAAAAATTGGAAGACATGGATTTAAAAATCCTATCTGCCATTTATTATCTGAGCGACCTTGGTCATGTCATTTCATAAACTCTCTGAGCCTCAGTGCCCTCAACTGTAAAAATAAGTAATTGATAAACCTGGAGATTGAGCTAAGTAACAGGCCAACAAACCACAGCTAGGCAACAGGCCAACAAACGATGGTTGCCATGGGTTATGGGTGCCAACAACATCCTGCACTCCCTCCACCAGGATTTCCCATCCCTCTCAGAGATATCCAATGAAGTTAATCCAAGTAGCTCACCTTCCCCAGAGACAACCAATAGAGGCAACCCAAATTGTATTAGCCCTGAAGCACCCTAATGCTATAATATCTCATGATTCTCCATCAGTTGGGACTCCACCACCAACTCTACTGGCATGGACTCCCCCTTGCTGCTACTTTCCCCATCCATGGGACCCCTTCACTAATCTTCTTGGCATTGGGCCCCCCTTAACACTGCAAATAAACCCTGCCCTACCACACTACTCTGGTCTCATTGTCTCCTGGGTCAACCTCCCATCAGTTGGGCTGCCATAATGGCAATAATGATCTCTAAGATTCCTTCCCACTCAAAACCTTATGATGCAACTAGTACTAAACTTTGAAAGCAGAAGGCCTATGGTTGAGTGCTACAGGACTGACAAATCAATTAACTTCTCTGACACTCGGCTGTCACATCTGCAAAATGGAGATCTGACTTGTACTATGTTGTTGTAAGAAATAAATGAGATAAGAGTAGTCGAACATGGTTTATAGACCAGTCAGTGTGAGCTTTGTACCATGAAGGCACCTGAGCTTCCTGAAGTAAGCTTATTAAAAGCCTGGGAAGTTATAGCACCATAGCCCGAGAGCTAAGACATAAATTAGTCCAACCCCTTCATTTTACAAAAAGATTTTCTTTCTGGCTTTTTGTCATTGTTGTTTGTCTTTTGTTTTCGAAGAGGACCAATGACTTGTAGGGTGATGGTTTAACTTGCTCACAAATTGGAATTAAACGAAGCAGAGTTGTGCAGATTCGTCAACCTCACTCTCTCTTCCAGAGTCATCAAAGCCCAATGCAAGACAAAAATCGGGATGACGGGGGATGGCCTGGGATGCAGTGGACGACCTTGGCATCTTGGATATCTGACCAAATTCTAAGTGGTCCACAGCATCTGCTTCAGCCACCTTCATGGCCAATGGAACCAACTGTTCTCACCCAGCCATTCCATGAAGGCAGGTCTTCACGAGCCTGGGATAGACACTAGAAGTCATGGAATACAAAGGTCTCCAAAGATTAGAAATTGAAGCTTACCTTAAAGGCAAAGGAGAGGAGTTCCAATGCAGGAATTCAGTAACAATGATAAAAAAGCAGGTCAGCATCCTCCGTGGAATGGTTTCCAATCCTCAAAGGCCATTATCAAAGTCATCCAATCTTTCTCCCAGCCTTAGAATTCAGATTTCTTTAACCTTTACTAAAATAAATGGTTCAAGAAACCAGTACAGGACAGTCAGTACCATTAACCTTCTAATTATATATATTTTTTAACATTCTTTCCTCCCTTCAAATTAAAATCAGGAGCCTGTTCCTTCCACCTGCTTTTATTTTAACAACTTTCTATTGATCTTTGGGGAGATATGAAGACACTATAGTAAATGGAATATGTGACTTCAACTAACATAAGCTTTAGAAGTTTAAACCTTTTCACAAAGATGGATTTGGGGGCATGTTTTATTCATTATATTCCAGTTATTGTACTGCTCCCCTGAGAGTTTTAAGAGCTTCACAATAAATTTCAGCATGGGTAGGAGGAGAACTTCTGGGGAGCTGAATTAGAAGATTTCATGAAAAAACAGTGACCTAGATCTGACTTGTACCAGCACCCTGCAATTCTTTGTGGAATATTCCCCATTCAGGGTAGAAGATACTCAGACAGTATCTAGGAATTTGCTCGGTAGTCTGTGGGGTCACTTGTATTTTTCTGGGGTCGAGAAACGAGGGATAGCAGTGACCAGCTACCATGACATCACTCTTGTTATTGGTCATTCATTTCCATCCAAGTCTTCCTGACCCCATTTGGGGTTTTCTTGGTAAAGATGCTGTAGTGGTTTGCCATTTCCTTCTTCAGCTTATTTTATAGATGAGGAATCTGAGGCAAACAGGGTTAAAAGACTTGCCTGAGATCATGCATCTAGTAAATGTTTGAAACTAGATTTTAACTCAGGTGTTCTTGACTCCAGACCCATTGTATCACCCATCTATCCTGACATGTACTCTTTGTTCCAGCAAAATTGACTGAGTTACTTACTGATTTCCATTGGCTACATCTTGTCTCTCATCTCTGTACCTTTGCAGAGGCTGTGCCCCACCATGTCCAACTCGTGTTCCCTTCTCACCTCTGCTTCTTGGAATCCTTAGCTTCCTCCCCAGATTTGTTCATGAGCTAGCTCTTACTATGACCTATGAGGTCCAGCAGAGGATCTAGAGCTGTGTTGGCAAACCTATGGGAACACGTGCCAAAGGGAACTGTTCTCCTCTCCCTCTCCATCGAGCTTGAGGACATTTCTCTCATCGCCACCCCTCCGCCCAGCAGCCCAATGGAAGCATTTCCTCTTTCCCCTGTCTGGGGTAAGAGGGTGATTTACATGCATATGAGGGTCGCAATTTGGGCAATCAGCCTCTAAAAGGTTTGCCATCACTGATTTAGAGCTTAGAGAAGGAAGCATCCCAAGAGATGTTAACCAGCTATAGAACCTCAAAGGTAGGACATAGGGACTAGCAAAGATATAAAAAAGAACTCCTTTCTCCCAGATGCCTCTAGTGCATATATCTCCATTTACATTTGCTCAAAACTTCTCTGCCCATTGCCTTCTCTGGTGGTTGATGCACCTTGCAGCAGACAGCCTCATTTGCAAACACACATTGTAAGAGAGTGACTTAAAGAGACTTCTCCCAGAGTAGGAATTAGATTTTGTGTTAGCCAGAGAGGAGTAATGATATTTTAAGATCCATTAATGTGAATGGCTGCGCATTGGGTCAACAAAAGAACTAGCTCCCCTAAGATGACAGAAATAGGTGACAGCATTCTCGGAGAAGGGTTTCATCTCAGGCTGGTTGGCTGTTTGTGACGCTGGCTTCACATCTCTATTATACCTCTGTGATTTACCATCCGAACATAAGCGCGCCAAGTAGAGTCACTCTCTCCCGGTGTGCTAGAAATATGGTATTACATATATTTAAAAAGCCTAAATCACTGGGAGTGCCGAGGAAAATCACAAGTATTGATTTAGATGTGTCTTTTTTGCAACATGCTTCCTTGCCCCAACGAAGAAACATAAAATGGCCCATAAATATTCTGGCAGGACCAATCATGTACTATTCCACCGTCACCCTGGGCCACAAAATTATTCCTTCTTGCTCCACCCTCTACCCCTTCATCTCAAATCTATGATGCTAAGACTGCAAAAAGAATCAAGCACCCATTTTAAGCAGATAGCTGCAGGCCTTCTGCTGACAAGCCCATCTGAGCTCCCTTCAGGCGATTTCTAAAAATAATAATAAGCAATAGTTTATCTTCACACACTTCTTTCCCTGTGATGAGAGGTTCAAAGCGTTGCATTCTGAGCTTGGAATCAAATCGGCCCTTAGAGCTAGAAAAGGTAGTAGAGGTCACCCAATTCAGTCAAATCACCCTACCTTTGCCTTAGAAAAAGATCCCAAAGTGGTCGGCTTTAAGGTGGAACCCATCAACTTTGTGACTTCCCAAACCATGATTCCCTTCCCTGGCCATCACTCCCCTGAATATACGGATCTCCTCTTTCTCCTTCCCAATTTCCTTTGTTGCACTGTCAGTTCCCCATTAGGATAGAAGCACCTCGAGGGAAGGGACTGTCTTGGTTTTTTTATATTTGTATCCCCCCCAGGTTCTAGCACAGTATAATTGCTTAATACCTATTTTTCATTCATTCATTACTTTACCGAAGACTTAATTGAGTTCCAAAGAGGAACATGACTTGGCCAAGGTCATTCAGATAGGAAGGGGCAGAGCTGAGATCTGACCTCACATCCAATATTCTTTCAATATTCCAGACAAAATCCCAAAAGATTCTTACTCATCAGCATGGGGTGAGAAGAGCAACATTTCTTTTGTCCACCTGAGCTAAGCACCCTCACTTCTGAGCCTGTGCCAGCACCCCTTCTCCATTCCAAAGATTGTTTCTGCTTTCTTCCCTTTTCTGCTTTCCCTACAGGAAAGAGGAGAAGTGATCAGTATTCAGAAGGAAAATGCCATTCTACTCTCTGCTCCCTCGAGTCCCACCTATGTCCAAGGGAACTAAATTTGACTCTCTCCGTGGCCTGCTGAGGCACACAGATCAATGCTTAGATTGAGAAGGAACTTCAGATATTAGAATCCACCCCTTGCCCATGTGAGGAAATTCAGGCCTAGAGTAGGGGGCGTATCAGCAGTAGTCTGGGGAGATGGCTTTCTAGCTCCAGGTCCCTAATGACAAATTCAAGACTCTTCCCATAAAACATTCCTATTTCTCTGCTGGAGTGTATGGGTGTTCAAGGACCAGCACCCCTGGTGTGGGAGCTCGATGAGCCCTTTTCAGGTCTGTCCATTCACCTTTGGCGTCTACCTGGCACTCAACTCTCACCTGTGGCTCCAAGAAGGTGTAGCACATACAGAGGCCACAGACTGGCGCCCCATCTCAGCAGACGGTCTAATAAAAGGGGGGAAAAGACACAAATAAGTTCGATGGGGAGAATATGATGGCCACATTCAAACAAAATGTCCCAGGAAAACATAAGGAAGGAAAGAATAACTCCAGCTGGGCAAAGATGGCGAGGTTAGAAAAGTCTTCATGGAGAAAGTAGTCCCAGAACTAGCCTTGAAGAAAAAGAAGAATTTTTTTTCCAGGCTGGGTTTTATGTAGTCAAAGGAGCTCTAGACTAGAAATCAGGAAGCACTAGCTATAGTGCTTCCTTCCTAAGTGACTGTGAGCCTCTGTTTCCTCATCTGTAAAATGAACTCGATTACAGAGTCTGAGGTTGGTCCCTTCTAGTTCTGTCTATAAACCTATGCATGCTTGTTCTACCTATCTCCAAGGGTCGTGAGGAGAACCATGCTCTGTAAACCATATTAATCACAACATAAAAGTGAATTATTATCAACAACAGGCAGAGATAAAAAGGATGGGCATGTTCAAATCTGGCCACAGACACTTCCCAGCTGTGTGACCCTGGGCAAGTCACTTGACCCCCATGGCCCACCCTTACCACTCTTCCACCTATAAGTCAATACACAGAAGTTAAGGGTTTAAAAAAAAAAAAAAAAGGATGGGCGTTCTGAGTGTGGAGAACCTCCCGTGTGAATGTCCAAAGGCATCCCCAGAGGTGGGAAGTCATTGCATCTGGAGCTGGAAGGACCTCCCAAGCCATCTAGTTCCAACTCCCTCATTTTGCAGATCAAGAAACTGAGACTCGAAGAAGTTAGTCACTTGTCCAGCGTCGTGTAGGTAGCAAATAACAGGGCTAGGATTCAAACCCAGGCCCTCCGGCCCTTTCCACTGTACTAACCTCCCTCTTAAAGCAGAGTAAGAGAGAGAGCAGCTACTTATTTCAGCTTGGCTGGAACAACCTAAGGAAGAAGAGAGGGGAAATAAGGTGAAGAGGACAGGTTAGAAGCAAAGTATGCAGAGCCCTAACCACCAGGCTCCGGAGTTTGGAGACAGATTCCTTTTAAGTGAATCTCTATCTGAAATGTTCCTTCCTTTTCAAAAACCTGGCTCTGAAATGGGGTTGAGGGGCATCCCATTGTGGCCACAGCAGCAGGAAGACAGCAGACCTCCCTCACCCACCACGCGTGAGCCCCGAGCCCAGACAATATCATTCAGAGACAATAAAGGGAGCCCAGTCTTGGAGGTCTCTGCGAAGGCCCCCCAAGACAAAGGCTTCACATCTGCATAAACAGAGATACTCTTCCCTCTGTTCCTGTGGGGCTGGACAGGCTGTTTATTCGAGCTCATTGGCTCGATACCCTTGAAAGGCTCGTCTCCCAGAAGCACAAGGCCTGCTTGTCCTGGGGCTAGAAGAAATACTGTCTTCTCTCTTCTGGAATCAGACTGAGAGCACATCTTCCCCTGAGCCAGTCAGTCAGGAGCCCCACCTATTCCGAGGCCCACCGTGGAGGAGGACAGGAGGACGTCAGGGTCCCTAACCTGTCTCCTTTCAGAAGGAAGCGACAGCTTGTCTGAAGATTCTGGGGGTGGCACTCAGACACAGCCTGTCCTGGGCTTCCATTACTCCTTGAATGCCTCATTATCCTTTACCCTCATTTCAGCAACTAAGCTAATATATTAGAGTTAATGGCCACTAGAGAGGAAGCCAGGCCCAAGCTTAAATCACATTTTTGGTGATATGGGAGCAGAAAAACACAGAATGTTCCATCTTAGGAGTGTAAGAAACCTTGAGGGGTCATTTCAGCCATACCTTCAATTCAGATTATTTATGTATATATTTATATATATTTATATTTATATATATTTATATTTATATATATATTTAGTGTACATATATGATTAAAACATATATAATTATATATCATATATAATTATTATTGAGAGGGAGTATGATTTCTCCAATAACAATACTGTAAAGACAAACAATTTTGAAGGACTTAAGAATCTGGTTCAACACAGGGTTCAATCATGAATACAGAGGACAAGTGATAAAAATATCCTACTCACCTCTTGACAGAGAGTTGATAGATTCAGGGTACAGAAGGATATAGAGAACTATACACACATGCATACATATATGTACCTCTATGAGTGTGTCTATCAATAGATTATAGAGAGAGAGACAGCCAATATGGGAATTTGTTTTGCTTGACTGTGCCTATCTGCTCTAAGAGTTTAATTCCCCCACCCCCTGGTGGAGTGAAGAAGGGAGGAGAAAATGGATTTTTGCTCATTGGAAAAATGAAATCCCAGAGCCTCTCAGTTCTTTTGACTGCCTCCTAAGACCAACCTGCCTTTGGTAAGGGAAAGCTTTCTCCTATAGTTCTTTAGACCACTGAAATCACAGGTCCAATGCCTGTGTACATTGTTATTGTTGCTTTGTTTACTTATTTATTTTGTCCCATTTCCCAAACCTCTAATCATTTCTACTGTTCTTTCTTATTTTTCCATGGTCTTAGTGATAGAGCCTAGAATAGAGATGACAAATGGTCATTTGGTACCCAAAAAAGTGGGTAGATAATGCCACACAGTGATGGTGAACCTTTTAGAAATCGAGTGCCCAAACTGCAACTCTCACACTACATGTGAGCCCCGCACCTTACCCCAGACAGGGGAGGGAGGAAACACTCCCACTGGTCTGCTGGGTCATGTGAGAAATGTCCTTAGGCATGCATGAAGAAGAGAAAGGAAGAATCCCTCTCCAGCACGTGTGCCATAGGTTCACCAACACAAGCTCCACAACCTAATAGAGCTCATGTGAAGCCAATGAGACTACTTTAAAGAAACCATTATGTGGTGCCAATCTGCTTTAGTAAAGGGATTTCTTCCCTGGGGAAAATCTAGTAAGAAAAAATTAGCTTCACAGCAACATTTTCTGTGCAGGAGAAAAAAATGAAAACAAAGTGAGTATCCATTAATTAGGGGAAAGCTCGACAAATTCTGGTGTGGGAATATCATGGGTTTTCATTGACAAACAAATGACAATTCATTTGAATGAAAACATTCATTTTCATTGTTAGCAGCCTTACACTGAAAGAACCCATTTTCTCCCACTTTTTATAATGGAGACAATGCTTAGCTATCTCCAGCACCACAATACCTCTCCTACTCACCACTCTTTAAGAGTGACTGACAGCTCAGTAATCATACCTGGAGTTTCTTTCAGTTCTGAGGATCTAGTTTGCCCAGGCACCATACATACTTTAAATTTTTTTTTTTTTTTAAAACCCTTACCTTCCATCTGTGTATTGATACTCCAAGGCAGAAGAGTGGTAAGGGTAGGCCATGGGGGTCAAGTGACTTGCCCAGGGTCACCCCGCTGGGAAGTGTCTGAGGTCAGATTTGAACCTAGGACCTCCCGTCTCTAGGTCTGACTCTCTATCCACTGAGCTATCCAGCTGCCCCCTCTATACATACTTTAAAATCACAAAGGACAATTAGATGTTCTCTTACCTTATTGCATCTTCTTTTAGTTCTCAATTTCCTGTGCTTCTCCGGGAGTTGGGGAGTGAAGAGGTTGTTTGTTTTATGCTCCCCAACCTGGAGGTGACAGTTTTCAGCAGCAAAACCAGAAGCAAAATGGGAGCTGATGAGCTCATCAGTTTGACCTTCATTCCATCACCCATTATGGACATATCTACCCTAAGCAGTAATTCTCTTTCTTATTTAAGCATCCTCATACCCTCAACATAAATCATTGTCTTCAGTAGAAAGAAAAAAAAGCACCATAGGAATTGGGTGGTTCTACCTTCGCTCCATCATCCATCATTGACCCATCCACCCTAAGCAATGATTCCAACTCGTCTTTAAGCCTCCTCAAGCCTTAAACATAGATTTTAAACCTCCTTCTGACTTTTTTTGACCCAGCATTCATTTCCTGCAAGTAATAAGACCTTTAAAAGTTCTATCAATATCCAACTCTTATGGCCATATCTATCATCATTCAAGGCCTTCAGAAATAAGAAAGCTCATTGAGTCGACAATTAGTCAGGATTTCAGGGTGGCTCTCTCTCAACAAAAGCTTTTACCAAGCAATCTGCAGGTCACTCACTTTTCTTTTCAAAGGAAGGAGATGTACTTCTTACACAAACAGAAGGGAAGGATTGCTTTCCCACCCCAAAGGCCTTTCAGGGGAGGCAAATGGCATTTAGATTCATGGTTAGTTCCTATTCCTAACACATTTCTTTGACTGCCTTTAAATGCTTGAAGCCATAGTTAAGGCAAGTAAACAGGTGCTTTCTCAATGAAACTCAAATAACAGATTATCATCGTAAGAATCATGATGACAGATTACCATTGCAAGAGTCGTTAAATCCACATGTAAGAAATCATTAAGAGAAACTAAGTTTAGGAAGAATAGATGTGCGCAGAAATTTTCTCTGTGGGAGACTTTGCCAGAAATGAGATTGCATTTTGTTAATAGACATGGAAGTAAAGCACTTTTCCTGGCTTGAAAAAAAAAATGTCTTCTCTTCCCTCACCTCCCTGCTGCCCTACGATGAAGGTCACTCCAAGGATAACTCTTTTGTCTTTGTGGAAAACAAGGAAGCCCAGAATCACTGGCTTAGAGAATGGCAGCTCCTGAAGGAGCCTTTCCCATCATCCCATTCAGTCCCTCCATTTTACAGATGAAGATATTGAGGTCCAGACTTCTCTCTGGGATCCTCTTTGTTCTAAGGAGTTCCCTCCTCACCATACCCTCTCCCAAGGCATGCGATTTCAGGACTGGGTTTCCATATGTGGTGGGACCAGATGGAGAACGTGCCAATTCAAAAAGGCATCCCAGTGACAGAGACTTGAGGAGTAGAAGGCAATCCTTGTGCTCCCTTCACACACACACACACACACACACACACACACACACACACACACACACAC
>NC_058134.1:23524930-23566390 GCF_016433145.1 Gracilinanus agilis | reverse complement strand
GGAAGGAAGGAAGGAAGGAAGGAAGGAAGGAAGGAAGGAAGGAAGGAAGGAAGGAAGGAAGGAAGGAAGGAAGGAAGGAAGGAAGGAAGGAAGGAAGAGAGAGAGAGAAAAAAAGAGAAAAAGAAACATAAATTTAGATCAGGAAAGGGTCTTAAGCTAATCATAAAGTTAAGCCCATTCTGTTAATTCTGTGTATATGTTGTATGTACCAGTTATTTGCCTCTTGCATCTCCCCTCAAAATGGCAGGCAGCTCCTGATCTTCCTGACTCTAATGCCAGTTCTCTATCAACTATATTTGCAAGGAAAATCTACTAGGGCCATTTGTAGAAGGACTGAGCAGAAGCGGTCTGTCTACTTGCAGATCTCCGTACTCAGCCTTCCATCTCTACCTCTCTGCCCGCATGCCTGAAATGTTCTTCCCTCTTCACCTCTGCCTTTTCCAGCCCTTGGTTCCCTTCAAGGGTTATCTCCTATAAAGGGCCTTTCCCCAATTAGTAGTTATCCCATCACCATCAAAATTACTTTGTATTCATTCTGCACATAGAGCTCTGCTCCGCTTTGGGGAGCTACTTTCTTAACAAACTCACACTAAATGGTTGGACCCCCAGTGTTTGATTTCTATTCTAGGTTCTAGGGTGGAGTCCACAGCAATGCCCTTCTGTACCTACTGGCGCCATAGCTGATAGGATGGGGCAGGCAGAAGGGGGAAGAAGAGAGTTGTCCCTCCTCTTTTGGTCGAGGGTCTCCTTCACAGAGGGCTCCTGAGCCGACACTCTTTCAAACTCTCCACTTGATCGTCTTTGAAAAGTTCCACCAGAGATGCCCACCTTCCATCAGACAATGAATAGGTTAACCCCTTGTGCTTCACTCAGACAAAGTGTTCCTTCCTCCTAAAGGGGCCAGGACCAACATTCTCTGCCCTTTCTGGGTTGGGAGGTAGCCAAAGAGCAACTCCTTTCCATACAGATGCCCTAATTCCTTGCCCATGTGCATGTGGCATCCCCTTAGTAGAATTTAAGCTTCTTAAGGACAAGACAATCTTATTTTTTTTAACCCTTAACTTCTGTGTATTGGCTCCTTGGTGGAAGAGTGGTAAGGGTGGGCCATGGGGGTCAAGTGACTTGCCCAGGGTCACCCAGCTGGGAAGTGTCTGAGGCCAGACTTGAACCCAGGACCTCCCAACTCTAGGCCTGATTCTCAATCCACAAGACAATCGTATTTTTATCTCTGTCTCTCCAACACTGAGTCCCTTGCCTGGCACACAGTGGGCATTTCATAAATACCAAGTGGCGGTTAAATTGACTGCATCACTAACTATCAAGGTCTTTTCTAGCCCTAGGATTTGATGGTTATTCATCATCTCCTCAGGATGTTTTCCTAGCTTTCCAGACTTCTAAAAAAAGGGACAACTCGAAGGTGACCAGTAATAAGAGACCTGTGGACCAGAGGTCCTATTCAGCACAGTTGAATGAGGTTTGTTTGGCTTTCCCCCCCAGCATGATCCATGACCCCGCTCAGATCTCTCAGGGTCTTATTTGCATCCTAGGTTGCACTAAAGATGGCATCTTTAAAAAAGAAAAGGAGGGAGAAGCAAACAACACACAAACTTCCAAACACTTGAACCAAATAAATACTGGCATCGGGTTAAGCCCCTTCGGTTACAATTATAATATTCATTACTCAGTGGCTGGATCTGAAAATACAAATAAAAATAAAAATGGGGCCTCCTCTCCCTCCCCAGCCCAGCCCAGTCAATGGGGCAGCTTTCGCTCCTCCATTGAGGAGAAAAGGACAGATTTGTTCATCAGTGACTGTTTCAACTGATCACCAATGACCTGACACATGCAGCTGAGAGAGCAGCAGCCAGCAATCCGAGCTTCGTTTGGAGAGAGAATTCCCACAGGGGCCAGCGACTGCTCTTCAGTTTTCTTAGAAATAATAGCCAGAGTCAGATTATGTCCAGTAATAGGGATGGCAAAATCACAGAGTCAGAAGTCTGCCATTAAAATTGGGTCACTTCTAACCTCAGCTGCCTTCGCCGTCCAGTTCTCCCTCAACAAATATAATTCACCTGGCCATTTGGACCCAATTGATGAACAGCCCCAGGCTATTGGCTAAAAACCCATTTCATTTCAGCCAATAGGTTTTCAAGATACATGAGTCTCAGCCACTGCCAACAGGAACGACGCTAAGTGGTTAAGGGATAATATTTTTAATAGTTTTTTTCATGTTTCCTTCTCCAGGCTAAGTACCTGCCCTCTATTGGCCAGCACCTCGGGCTGGCACCTCATTCTTAGAGGGCCCCAGAATCAGTTCTGGAATTCTGGAAGCCACTGAAACAGACGAGCATCATTTCAAAAGATCGTTTCAGCCCCTTAAAACTATTGCCATTAAAATATAAATAACTCCACACTGGGATGAAATATCCCAAGCAAGGGCTGATTTTTCCCATCTAATTTAAAGGGTTTTAAACAGAAAAAAAAAAGGGGAGGAAGGAGAAGACACTTTATGGGTAATCCACCAAGGCCACAGATAAGCAGCGGGATAGACAGAAGCAACTAGGTAGGAGGTCTTTCTCTGTCTCCATCTCTGGGTGTCTATCTGTCTCTCTAAATCTCTTTCTCTGCCTCTGTTTATGCATGTATCTATCTCCTTCAGTCTCTCTCTATCTCTGTCCCTGCTTCTTCTGTCTCTCTCTGTGTCTTTCTCTTTCTCTGTGTCCGTCTGTCTCCATCTCTGACTCTGTGTGTGTTTGTCTCTCTCAATCTCTCTCTTTCTCTCTCTGCCAAAAGCAGAATAGCAGCCTGCATGTTGGCCCCACACCTGGTCGAGCATTTATGCTGCAGAATTCTCAGATGCCCTCTAGCAGACTGGGTCAAGTCTGACACTAATATGCTGAGACACCAGCAGTGGAAGACCATCCAAATGCCAAAGGAGAAACAAACCAGCCCAAGACAGAAATGGATCAGGTTCGAGCTTCCATGACTATCAGTGGTGGGATGGTGCCATTGTACTGAGGAGAACAGGACAAAAGTAGCTCATGTGGAGGGAAGGCCATGATGCCAAATAAGCCTAGAAATAGCAAGAAAGTACTTTGATGAGTTTTTCAAATCATCTGCCCCAGATGAACTATACCTAATGGTACTGAGGGTACTGGGGGAACCTCATCGGTATAATTGTTGAGTCATTATCCATTATAATAGGAAAATGCCAGAGATCTATAGAGGTGCTACAAAGTAAAGAAAGAAAAATGTCCCAACTTTCAAAAAAAAAAAAACCATGTGGGTGGGGTGGAGAAAAATGGATTCTTCAAACACTAGTGGGCATGATTTCAAATTCTGGCCATATTCTAGGACATATTACTAAAGAGATAAATGGAAAACATTTAGAAATGGAAGCAGCAATCACTAAAAACCTGTACAGTTCTGTCATGTCAGACTATCCTCATTTCTGGTTTGGAGAAGATGACTAAACTGGAAGATCAGGGAGATGCTAGAGAGAAAAATTGTTAAGTTGGGTTTCAGAAAAAACTTTGACAAACATCTTTCATGCTAGTTTTGTTCAAAAGATAGAGAGACATGTGGCTCATACAATAAAATAATTCAATTTTGAACTGCTAGATCCCAAAAATCCATTGTTTGATGTTAAAGTGAAAGGAAATTTGTAAGATAGGATTGGTAAACAGTCTTTTAGTCTTCCAGATGGAGGTTGATAGAAGAAACTGAGCATGTTTGACCTAAAGAAATCTCACATGATTTTTGTTGTCTAATATGCTAAGCCCTGTTGTGTGGAAGAGGGGTTAGATTGTTTGCTATAAGGAAGAACTTCAAGTAATTAGTGCTATTTTGCAGCATAATTTGGGCAGCTAGGTGACTCAGTAGATGGAGTGCCAGACCTGGAGGCAGAAAGACTCCTCTTTCTGAATTCAAATCCAACCTCAGACAACTCCTAACTATGTGAACCTGAGCAAGTCACTTAATCCTCTTGGCTTCTGTTTTCTCATCAGTAAAATGAGCTGGAGAAGGAAATGGCAAACCATTGCAATGTCATTGTCAAGAAAACCTCAAATGGGGTCATGAAGAGTCAGGCATGAAAAAATGCTGAACAGCAATAAAAGCAGTATAATGTGTTAGTGGAGCTGTGGGAAGATAGGAGCTCTAATACATGGTTGGTGCAGCTGAGAATTGGTCTGTGTATTCTGGGGGAAAAAAATTTGAAACTATGCTGGAAAAGTTATTAAGCTATTCATTTTCTTGGAGCTAGCAATACTACTGCTGAGTATTTACCCCATGGATATCAAAAACAGAAGGGAAGACCTCTCATATATGCCAAAATATTTGCAGTGATATTTTACTTCAGGAGCATAGTAATTTATTTAGAAGTAACAAGAGACTGGGAGAGAGAGAGAGGAAAGAATCAGGGAATCTACCAACCATTCTAAGAATATCGTTCAAAGCAAGGCTGAACAAAGTGGAATATACAAATATGACAGAATGATATGGCTCCATAAGAAGCAATGAATATGAAGAATTCAAAGAAATGTGGGAAGATTTCTCTGAACTGATGCAGGACCAAAGAAAAAGAAAAGGAGAACAATGTATACAATAAGCACAACCAGAGAATAAGAGTAGAATATATAATATATATATATGAGTATTATAAGAGTAGAATAGATAAGAATAGAAACAAGTACAGCAAAGCATAGAAGGAAAAGACCTCCCAGGATATCTAGTCCAACCCCCTTATTTTGTACAATAGGAAACTAAGATTCCAAGAATTAAATGACTTGCTTTATTTGACTTAAATCCAAGTTGTTCTCACTCCAAGCCCCTGAATTCTAACCACTTACAGCAATGTAAAGGAAAACAAAACTAAAAAATATCAGAAATCAGATCAAGACGCCAGAAAAGAGATGATGATGATGATGATGATGAGTCCCATTAGATAGACTAGAAGCTCCCGGAGAGCAGAGATTATTTTTATCTTTCCTTGTATCTCCAGATTTTAACAGAGAGCCTGTCATATAGTAAGTGTTTAAAAAATGCTGACCGACTGTCTGTTACATGACCCTCTTTGAGTGGGAAGGTGGTATACTACTGGTGTGGAATGCAGCATACCCTATAAGAGATGATCAATGCCCTGTTGCTTAGCTCTGCTTTGATGTTAGCAGACAAGATTCCATGGTGAAGATGGGATGAATGATACTGAGAAATGGCAATAGTACTCTTAAAAGCATTAAAAAAAATCATTTTAGAAATATTGTCACATTAAAAACATTTATTGACTTAAAATATTCTAAAATATTTGGAATTTTTGAGGGATATTAAATAATTATTGAATTACTTTAAATATTCCTAAAATATTTAGAAATGTTAATATAAACTAAAAATGTTTATTGAATTAATTTAAATAGTCTAAAAATATTCAGAAATATTTGGGGAAATTAAAATATTTATTAAATTAATTAAAATACTACTCTAAAATATTTGGAAATGTTAAGGGATATCTAATAATTATTGAATTAATTAGATAATTCCCAAAATATTTGGATTGTTCATGGAAATTAAAAGCATTTAATGAATTCATTAAAATATTCTAAGAATATTTAGAAATATTTTGGGAAATTAAAACATTTATTGAATTAAGGTATTCAATGATGTTATGATTAAAATTCTCTGAAGATTGTATCTTAATTTATAATTATTTATTAAATAATAAAAAGCAGGGCAGAGAAAAAGAAGGCACCAGTCACACACAACTGGCAGCTCCCCTCTCTCCACCTCCCCACTCCTAAAATTACCAGAAACAGATTGCACTCCTACTTATTCCAAGATTCCAAGGAAAAAGACCCCACTTCGCCCTGTACTCCAGTTTATGCTCTTTGCTATGTTCCTTTCCAAAGTCTCTTTGATTAGAGAAAAATTCTGATCTCACTCTGGGCAAGAGGCAGGTCTTTTGGATGTCAGGAGACTTTAGAATGGCTGCACAGTGCTTGTCCATTTTTCTCCATACTATCTTGAGAGGCTTGTTTACAAATAAACAAAGATCTTGTCTCCACCCTTATTCAGGGAGGAGTAAAGGAAAAGAAGCACATATTAGTTTCAATCTTAAGATTCAACTTTTTTCCCTTTAAAATCCAAAGATGGGCTTGGGGTGCCAAAAAAAAGGGGTACAGGGTAGCATTAAACTTCCACAATGAATATTTAGACACATTCAGGGAAATTAAAAACATTTATTGAATTAATTAAAGTATTCTAAGAATGCTTAGAAATATTAAGGGAAATTAAAACATTTGTTGAATGAATTAAAATATTCCAAGAATATTCAGAAATATTGAGGGAAATTAAAAACATTTCTTGGATGTCTATGTGGTGTGAGCTTCTTGAGGGCAATAACTAAATATTGTACTTCTTTCTGAGGATCTGTTGGCACTGTACTATGCAGAGAGTAGATATTCAAGAAATTCACTTCAATGACTAAAAGAATTCCAAAAATAAACTTTGCTATTGTTATATGCAAAAACCTACAACCATGTTTCATGAGGGTGCAAGCTGGCAGTTGCCACTTTAGAAAACTCAGATTGATCTTTTCTAGGTGCAGCAGTATGAGAAAGCCTTGAGGGCAAATCTCAACTCTGATACAGTTGGTTGCTGACCCAGGGCTACCAAGCCCTGGGTCAGATGCTGATGACTTGATAGTAGGATTTATCTCTTGCTTATAATAAATGTTGTTGTGTATGCCAAAGAGCTGTTGAATTTGGATAGCAATGGTAGTTGTTCCTATCTGCCTAATAAATCTACCCAAAACCACTCGGACCAACCCAGGGCCCACTTTTCCACCCTTCACCTCCCTAACCCTGGAGTTCAGAGCCAGAAGTGAAGTCAGGTGCTTGGGGACCCCTTTTTATACCCTCACTTCATCTGTCACCCTGGCACCCAGCCTGAGTCCTCTGCTAGGTTCTGTGTTCTAAAGTGGCAACTGCCAGCTTGCACCCTCATGAAACATGGTTGCAGGTTTTTGCACATAACACTATCCATATACTTATCCACTTTGCCCATTCAGAGAGCCCTGAAATGCCATGTACAAAGAAACAGGGAAAAAGAGAAACATTCTAAGCATGGAAATCAAACACAGAATCACAAAAAAATTCTTATCAAGTACCCACAATTAAATATTTTTTAAACTACTTCTCATTTTAAATTGATGTTCAGCATTATGCATGAAAACTGGATTATAGAAGCATAAATTAAAATCTGGAAGGGATTTTAGAGAATATTCACCTGTCCTGTTCAACAGAAAAGAAAGCCCAGACCTAAGATCTCAAGCTATTTAGCCCAGGTCCCATAGCTGGTTAAGTGGTAAAACCTGGATTTGAACCTTGGTTTTTTGACTCCTAATCCAGTGCTCTGTCCACTGCCTGGGATCCTACTTGTTCCTGGCATTCTAACTATCCTCATCACACCTCGCTGAGGTTATTTAGGAACCAGAATTTATTTCCAGATTTTATAGGATGAGAAGAGCAACACAGATGATGAAGTTTCCAATAGCACTTAAACAGGGCCAGGGTCAACAGGGGCTCCAAAGAATGGTTTCAGTTCTTCAAGGCATCTGATATCCTTGGGATCAGGAAATTATGACAAACATGATACAGATATGTGGAAACAATGATGTGTGGGAAGGATCAGGGACCTGGCAGATGTTTCTATAAAAGAGAAAAAAAGCAGGAGTTCCAGAAACACTGTGAGAAAATGTATTTTCAGTACTATTAAGAATTCTCATATGAGGAAACTCCCTCTACCAACTGGCACCTCCTCATTAGCTTACTCTTAGAGAGTTGTCTAGAGCTTTGGAAGATTTGTTGACTTGCCTGGGATCAGTCAGTGAGTGTTAGAGAAGAGATTTGAACCCAGTCTTTCCAGATCTCTATCTACTTCCTCCTAGGAACATTGTGAAAAGTATAGACATCATGGCTTATGATCTTGGAGGATGGAAAATGGATCATAGAAAGGATCAAACTACTGTAGGAAGTTAGTATTGGAAAAAACCTTCAAGGTCATCTAATCAAAAGTCTAGAAACTCATAGATTTAGAGTTGAAAGGATATTTGAATTGTTGTGATTCAGTTCTTTCAGTTGAGAATTCATGACTCCATTTGGGGTTTTCTTAGCAAAGATGCTAGAGTGGCTTGCCATTTTCTTCTCCAGCTCATTTGATAGATGAGGAAACAGAGGTAAACAATGTTAAGTGACTCACTCAGAGTAAGTATCTGAGACTAGTGATTATCTGAGGCTAGATTTGAACTCAGGAAAACTCATCTTCTTGACTCTAGGCACAGCACTGTGCAATCTAATTGCCCAATCATTGTAGGCAATTCTTTTTTCTTAGAGAAGAAGACAATGAATCCTGAAGATGAAGATAATAATCATAATCACAGCACTTACAAAGGACTTTAATTTGCAAATCACTTTACAAATCTTATCTTCTTTAATCTTCACAATAACTCATGAGAGATGGATGCTCTGATTACCTTCATTTTACATTTGAGTAAAATAAGGTTGTTCTTGTCCACAGTTACAAACCCAAAAAGCATTTTGAGGTTAGATGAGAACTTATATCTTCCTCATGGTTACACAAGTAGTAAGTTGGTGGCAGAATTTGAACCAACATACTTTGACTCAAAATCCAACACCCTTTATACTTTACTCTGAATTCAAGTGAGTTTCTGACCACCCTCCAACCCCCCAGTTAATCTAGGGGATCTATAATCTGGCTAGATGCCCAACTACATTAGTCAGGTCTCTGGTCAATCCAGCTTGTCCCCCTGAGGTCCAAGATGACTACAATGCACACAGAGGCTCATAGGATTTAGAACTGGAAAGGACCTTGGTGATTATCTAATCCAACCTCTTCATTTTACAAACCCCATGAACTTCTTCTCAATTTGGAATGATCCTCCAAAAGCCACCACACTCTCCATAACTAACCATACCCCAAAGAGATCAAAAACAGAAGGAAAGGATCCATATGTACAAAATTTTTACAGTGGCATTTTTGTTTGAACCAAAAGCTGGAAACAAAACTGGTACCCACCAAATTATGGTATATGAAGGCATTCAGAAACTACTGTGCCACAAGAAATGATGAAAGGGACAGATTCAAAAAAAAATCTCAGAAGATTTATATGAACTAGGAGTGAAATGAACTGAACCAAAACAATTTAAACAGTGGCTATAGAAATTTTTTAAACAAAAACCTTCTTTGAAAGATTTAAGAACTCTGGTCAATGGAAAGTCCAATTACAGTTTCTGAAATCTGCCTCTCACCTGTTGGCTGGGGATGTAAAATGGCACATTTTTGACATTTTTAGACACAGTAAGTAGAATAATTTTGCTTTACAACACTTGTTCCAAGAAAGGACTTCTATTTGGGGGTGGAGCATTGGAAGGAGTCTTGGTGGATAATGATGATGATGATGTCAAAAAAAAGGAAAAAAATAAAATTATTCTATAGCAGGAGTATGTGAGAATTTATTTTTTTGTATATTGTATTAATTCCTATATATCAGGGAGGATTACTGTGTATCCCTCTGTCTGGAACCTAGGTCAGAGATACCATCCAGTCTCCTGCTTTTTCTTTTCTCTTTGGAATCCCAAGGAATGTCTTCCTTTTTAACAGAATCTATTTAATGATTGAAGGGGATAGGGGTTCTTTTCCTGTGTATGTGTATGATGTGAGGATGGAGAGAGATAGATAAGTTGATGAACCATCACCTCTTGATTAGCTATCACCAATCAATGATGTCTTGGGATGGTCAATGGAGGGGCTGTATAATGAGCTCCTAAAAATATATTTATGAGATGCCTAACCTAGCTACAATGACCTCTGGTATGAGAGACAACTATGGAGACCTATATCACTTTATCAGTTATGATACTTGCCAATAAACATGATATAATCAATAAACATATTCTTACCCAAAGATCAGAACCTTGAGATAATCTTAATCGTAACAAGTATGACCACATTATTCCCATACTCAAAAAGTTCCATGAGATCTTATTGCTTCTGGGATAAAATCCAAATTCCTCATACTGGCATTTCAAGTCCTTTATACTCAAGTTCCAACTTACCTTTTCAGGTTTACTGCATATTATTTCCTTTCCCACAAATATATTTCAGTGAAATTCACTTATTTGTCACTAGCACTAAATTTCCCACCTCTGTACCCTTGCCCAAGCTGTTTCCTCATACCAGAAATTCATTCTTTTCCCATGTCTGCTTCTTAGAATCTAGAGTTTGCTTTAAGATTCAGTTCATATGCCATCAACCTCCAGAATTTTCTTTTTATTGCCTTAATCATTTTCTTTCTCTCTTTTCTCCTCCAATTATACATATACATATTTATATACAAGCTACCCTTCCTTTCTCAAGTAGAATGGAAACTTCTTGAGGATAGAGGCTATTTGTTTCTTATTTTATCTATTTTATCTCTGTATTGCTAAGGCTTAGCCTAATGCCTGGCACAAAGGAAGTGCTTAAAAATGTATTTATTAGAGAAATACAAATTAAGACAACTCAGATATCTCACATCCATCAGATTGGCTAAAATGATGAAAGAGCAAAATGACAAATGTCAGAGAGGGTGTGGGGAAAATAGAGGCACTAATGCATGGTTGGTGAACTATATAATATAGAATTCCATCCTGCTATTTTCTATATTACAACTATGATCCAAACATTTTGGAAAGCAATTTGGATTTATACTCAAAAAGTTATAAACTGTGTATACCTTTTGACTCAGTAATCCTACTATTAGGTTTGTTTCCTAACGTGATGAAGGAAAAAGAAAAATTAACCCTATATTCTAAAACATCTATAGCAGCTCGTTTTATGGTGGCAAAGAACTGGCAACTGTTCTGTCAGTCAGTTCTGTCTGTCTGTCGGTTGGAGAATGGCTGACCAAATTGTGGTGTTTACTTCTAACAGAATACTATTATATCATAAGAAATGACAAGCAAGGTGATCACAAAAAACTTGGAAAAACTTCACAAAAAACTTGGAAAAACTTCTATGAAGTGATGCAAAGTGAAGTGAGAAGAACCAGGAGAACATTGTACCCAATTGTAACAACAATAATGTAGGATGATTGACTGTGAATGACAGCTATTATCAACATGGCAAAGGCGCAGGACAACTCCAAGGGACTCATGATGAAAAAGGATATCCAGCGAAGGAGCAGACAGAGTCCAGATGCACATTGAAATATGCCAGTCTGCACTTTATTTCCTCCATGAATTTTTCTCTAGTGTAAGCACACGTCTTGTTTTACAACATGACACATAGAAATATGTATTATATGATAATATATGTATAATCAATATATTATCTGCCTCCTTAGGATAAGGTGGCAGGGAGGGAGAGAAAATGTCAGAAAACTAATATTAAAAATTATATCAACACACAATCTAGAAAAAAAATAAAAAGTAAACAAAATTTTAGATGAATTTATTCATTTGATTAGTGGTATATATTCTAATACTATATAAGTTATATAATAACATTTATGAAGTGCCTAATATGTGTCAGTCACTTTGCTAAGTGCTTTACAAATATTATCTGAGGGGCAGGTGGGTAGCTCAGTGGATTGAGAGTCAGGCCTAGAGATGGGAGGTCCTAGGTTCAAATCCAGCCTCAGATACTTCCCAGCTGTGTGACCCTGGGCAAGTCACTTGACCCCCATTGCCCACCCTTACCACTCTTCCACCTAGGAGCCAATACACAGAAGTTAAGGGTTTAAAAAAATAATAATAATAAATAAACAAATATTATCTGATTTGGTCCTTATGGTCAGGTGTTATTATTATCCCCATTTTGCAAATAAGGAAATTAAGCCAGGGTTAGTTTAAGTGACTTGCCCAGGGTCACACAGCCAGGAAGTGCCTAAGGTCAGATTTAAACTCAAGTCTTCCTGACTCCAGATCCAGCTTTCCATCCACTTTACCTCCTAGCTATTCCTTGAGAGAAGGATGGGTTTTCCATTTTGTCTTTGTACTCCTCCGTGGCTGCTACAATGCCTGGCACACAGTAGGCTGTTAATAAATGCTTGAGCTCGAGTATAGGATTAGTCAAAGCCAGACAGGATTGTCTTGGGTCATGTCAGCAGGGAGTATGTTGGACTAGCTTGATAGCAGTGGACACCAGTGAGTGGAGATACCACCCTAATGAAATTCTAATTCATGTAGAGACCAAAGCACTCAACCTCCCCCTGAGACAGCCCTTCGAGGCCCTTTAACAGTCAAAGGTTGAAACTGTGCCTCTGCGACGACCTAGACTCAAAGATATTAAAGGTTGGAGGCTGGAACCAAAGGATTCTCCACTTGGAAGCAAGTGGTTTTCCACGAGTCATTTCTGTTGCTGGCACGTGTTTGTTTTTCCCAGGGCTTCTCCTTGGCTTATAATATTGCTTCCTGGCTTTATTAAAAACCAAAGATAAATCACCTCATAAATCTTCGTTAATTTTTTTTCTCTGAAACCTCCCCCAGCTGATGCCAAAGCCTGGATGTTGCATCTTTCACCCAGCAGGAGAGTAACTAGAGAGCATCCCAAGATATAGATCAAGTGAAACAAAGGGAAAACCTTTAATTATTCAGTGTGCATTCCTTTCTGGGACAGCAGCTTCTGTCTTTGGCATGATATAGGTTCCAACCAATGTACCAGGCAGGGTGTGCCTCTCTTTATATGATGAGTGTGTTTCTTTTTAAGTATACAATATAAATTAAATCGTATTTACCTATTGGTTTATACTACATTCTTATCATTTTTTAGGATTTAGCTTCCCCTCAAGTATTCCTCATTGTGACCCTATTTGGGGTTTATCGCTCTTATTTTTAACATATATATGTTATATATATATATATATATTAATTATACACATAATTAATCATTATATATAATAAAGAATTAGATCATTATATATAATAAATACTAAATAAAATATAATTAATAGTTGTGATTATTAATAATTAAATTATTTTTACATATTATTATTGAGTTTATTATTAACCAATACACTGGAGTGGTTTGCCACTTCCTTCTCCAGTTCATTTTCCAGATGAAGAAATGGAGACCAACAAGGTTAAGTGGCTCGCCCAGGGTCCCACTGCTAGTATCTGTGGTCAGATTTGAATTTCAGAAGATGTGTCTTCCTGCCTCCAGGTCTGGCACTGAGATGCCTAGTACTAGTCCTAACAATGAGAGTGGACCGAAAGCAAAATGACTGTCCCTAGAGGTCTTCAAACCAAGGGTAGATGGTCATGAGTCACTGATGATGTGAAAAATATCCATTCCTACGCAAGTTAGAGTAAGATCAAATTACTTCTTGTTGAAAAGAGGAGGGGGGGAAATATATATATATATGTATATATATATATATATGCAGTCTATTACACGTTTCTGAGTGGAACTGCCCACAAGATGAATTAATTGTTGGGAGTCTCATCTTAGCAGTTCCTAGATGATGTTTTTCAGTGGTGGGGATTGCTCCCAAGATGAATACCTGAGAAGATGGACTACTTTGTAAAGCCTATAAAAGTGAGTTTTTGTTGAAGTTTTTGGCCTCTTTCTCTTTTTCAACTTTTCCCTTCTACTTTTCTTCTGGAGAGATTCAAGAGTATAGCAAGGTAGGGAGGAACAGGAATATCCTCTCCCATCACCCTCCCCCCCAGCAAAACCTGTTAATGACTGGAAGATTCACATGTTGAGAAAGAGACACACCATCATCCACATACCAAGAGAGTAGTTACTGGACAATGAACCACGCATCCTGATTAGCGGAGAAGGATTTCTTTTTTTAAGAAATATTATTTTATTTTGTTCCTCAATTACAGGGGAGAAAAAAACATTTTAAACCTTTTTTTTAAAGTTTGAGCCAAATTCTGACCTTCTTTCCCCAACTCCCAAGTCAAGGATAGATTTTACATGCGTAATAATGTAAAACATTTTTCCATATACGTCATTTGGTAAAAAAGAACTTGAACTTGAGCAAACAAAAGAAAAATGAAGAAATAAAGTAGAATCTAGAATGCCTTGGTCAGCATACAGATTCCTTCAGTTCTTTCTCTGGAGGCAGATGGCATTTTTCATCCCGAGTCCTTGAGGATTGTCTCGGATCACTGCATTGCTAAGAATAGCTAAGATATTCATAAATGTTCCTCATAGAATATTGCTATTACTGTGTATGATGTTTTCCTGGCTCATCTCCCTTCACTTTGCATCAGTTCATGTAGGTCTTTCCAGGTTTTTCTGAAATCAATCTTCTCATCATTTCTTATAGAATAGTAGCATTCCATTATAATCATGTACCACAGTTTGTTCAGCCATTCCCCAAATGATAGATATCCCCTTATTTTCAAGTTCTTTATCAAAACACACACACACACACACACACACACAAACCCTACTATAAATACTTTTGTACAAATGGATCCTTTTCCGTTTTTTAAAAAAAAAGCTCTTTGGGATACAGATCTAGTTGGTATTGCTGGGTCAAAGAGCAGGCAGTTTATAGCCCTTTGGGCATAGTTCCAAATTTCTCTACAGAATAGTTGGGTCAGTTCACAACTCCATCAGTGGTGCATTGTTGTCCCAATTTTCCCACATCTCCTCCAAGATTTATTATTTTCTTTTTCTGTCACATTAGGAAATCTGATAGGCTCGGAGCTTCCTCCGAGCTATTTTAATTTGCATTTCTCTAATCAAGAGTGATTTAGAGCATTTTTTCTTATGACTATATTTAACCTTGATTTCTTCATCTTCAAACTGCCCATTCATATCCTCTGACCATTTATGAATTAGGGAAAGGCTTACGTTCTTATACATTTGATGCAGTTCAAGGAGAAGGATTTCCAAAATAGCATGAGATCAGAATTTAGCCTTCCAGTCAGAGAAGGAGTTTCCTGGGCTACATCAGCCTCAGGGCTGGTATTGGCAAATAATCCCAAATATAAGAATTCCAAGATCCAGCCTTCTAACCTGAGTGATTTGTGTGCTTCTAAAAGAGACAAAATGGGGGCAGCTGGGTAGCTCAGTGGATTGAGAGCCAGGCCTAGAGACGGTAGGTCCTGGGTTCAAATCTGACCTCAGACACTTCCCAGCTGTGTGACCCTGGGCAGGTCACTTGACCCCCATTGCCTACCCTTACCACTCTTCTGCCTTGTAGCCAATACACAGTATTGACTCCAAGATGGAAGTTAAGGGTTTAAAAAAAATAAAAATAAATTAAAAAGGAGACAAAAGGACCACATTCATGACTCCTGATGCTTGAGAGAATAAGGGGTCTAAATCCTAAGATGGGGGAGCAAAAGACCTTGAATTTGCCCTATTATGATAAGTCATAAGAAAATATGGGTTAGATAGGAAGGGAGTTCCCTTCCTATCTAGTGGGTTTTTCTTCTAAGGTGAATCCAAATACAGGGCAGTAGTATGAGTCTGCAGGCTGTAGAACCCCGGGGGGAAAGTAAAACTCACTGGAGAGAGAGAAGAATTGTACCAGTGGTTTATGGGCTACCATCCATCTCTGAGTATCTTCTGTGTTGCCTCCAGGCCAGAACAAAAGCTGTCCTATATTTTATGCATCTTTTCTGGGGAGCAGAACAAAAGCTCTCCTATACTTGATGAGTGTGTGATCATCTTGAGTACTTGTTTGGGATCTGTGCACCCCATTACCCACATCTTTATAGACCTAGATATGAGCTATAATGCTGAGATTTCCCAGAGACAATTCTTCATAGGGGCAATATGAGTCAAAGAAAGATATGGTCCTTGGGACTGCCCCCAATTAAAATGCAGATTTTGTAGCAGTAGGGCAAGGGTTACAGAAATCATCCAACTGACCCTCTCTTAAAATAACCAAAGCATAATGTATTTCCATCGAGAAAGGACCTTAGAGATAATATTGAGTCCAATTCCCTCCTTTTACATATGAGAAAAATAAAATTGCATGAAAGCAAGGACTAGTTTCCATTTTCATATCCTCAGTATCTAATCTATACTGTTCTGGAATAGAGAATCATAGATTCAGAGTCAGAAGGGATCTTAGATTGCATCTAGTCTTTTCCCCTCATGTTTTACAGATGAGGGGGAAAATAGTAATTAATCAATAAAAAAATATTCGACTATCCTAGGGTATTATGCTAAAGCGAATAATTAAATGAGTTTTCTTAGGAGGAAGATCATCGAAATGGAGTTGAGGAGGGCATCTGGGTGGTTCAGTGGATTGAGAGCTAGGTCTAGCAATGGGAGATCCTGAGTTCAAATCTGGCCTCACACACTTCCTTGCTAGATGAACCTGGGCATGTCCCTTAGTCCTATTGCTTAGCCCTTACCACTCTTCTGTCTTGAAACCAATATTGATTCTAAGATGGAAGGTAAGAGTTTAAAAAAAAAATGGAGTTGGAATCCCCACTTGCATTTTTTTTTAAGTTTTACAGCTAAATCTCAATTAGTGAAATAATGAATCTTGTGAAGAGGAGTAACTTAAGCTTTTGTTGCTTATTTCTACTGGCCTAGACCCAACTGCCAAATTTTACATATAATACAATTTCAAATAGTGTCATTCCAAAAATGTGTTCATGTCATGGAATTCGGTATTTGCACTAGTAGGGACCTAACTGTAAATTGGGATTTTGTCTATTGGGTTTTAAGTAGGGCACACTCACACACACACACACACACACACACACACACACACACACTCACACACACACACACACACACACACACTCACATGTTTGTTTGTTCATGCACACACATCCACCTTTTGACAGCTTTGCCATTACTCTGAGCCTGAAAACCCATTCGATCCCTCTTCTTCTCCTGCCCCCGAATCTTTCTTCCCACCTCTCTGTGAATGGGTGGGAATACTCTCTCTTAGACACTGACATGCTACCTTTCATGCACCTCCAGAACAAGAATGACAAATGATAACGCTTCAATGAGCTGTCAGCATCAGCCTCAATAAAGCCAAACATAAATGCCAACAAATGTATATCACCAATACCTCTATCCACACACATCTATCACACGTTCCCTCCCTCCTCCAACAGAGCCAGAGAGCTGTCTGCAATTCCTAATGAGATCCAAGAGCCCACACGGCAGAGGTGAGTTGTGTCAAAATGTTGATGCCCGCCCCCACCCCCATCCTGTTTACATATTTGTTTTACTGGACAGCAGGGCTACCCAGGTACAATACCACTGTTGGGACCAGGCTGCATTGGACTCTTTAGGACATTTCCCTGAGCTTCCTTGATCTGCCTTTGGAAGACAGAGAATGATGCTAAAGCTGCATGCAACATAGTGGGCCAAAGGATAGAGAGGAAGTTTCCTCACTGGTCATAACCATTAGTCTGGACTAGAGCCCAGTGTAGCCTTGAACCATGCCAATTTCCCTTGCCTAACAGACCACGCAAGTTCTCTCCCTGCATCATTCCTAAGAGGACAAGGACTGCGCTTGCATCCTCTTGGCCGTTACAGAGGCTCCAGACCTCTCACTTTATCTACTGTCTCCATACAGCCATCCAAGAGAAGATTGTGTCCTTGAATCCCTCCTGTTGGCTGAATCACAATCAGTGGTCATTTTTCCAGAGGGATATTTCCTCATTCCAGAAGCTGCATGAAGAAGGTCATGGATGACTTCCTGTTCCCAAAAGCCCAGACCCCGTTCCCATCCATAAAACCACCAGGGCCAAGGGAAATGGGTCACCTCGACAAGAGGTCAAACGAGTCCTATGCTCCCAGACACTGGATGGTCATCTGACCTTTATTCTGAGCAAGTACAAGGTCCCTATTAGCTCCAAACATTTCTCTTCTGAGCTAATCTCTGTAATATGTCAACTCATCAACATTTGTTCCTAAAGAAAGACAGAGGCATAGAAATAGAGTTCGATGCCTACTAGCTCAACTGGTTCTTTGTTCCTGAGCTATACTTCAGCTCTGGATTCCATCTTCCTACAAGTCAGCATATTATAAGAGAAGTTACCCAGAAATTACCAAAAACAGTAGCCACTCCCTCTTTATTTTTTTTAAACTCTTCCCTTCTGCTTAGAATCCACACTGTGCATTGGTTCCAAGGCAGAAGAGTGGTAAGGGCCAGGCAATGGGGGTGAAGAGGCTTGCCCAGGGCCACACACCAAGGAAGTGTCTGAAACCAGATCTGAATCCAGGACCTCCTATCTCTAGGCCTGGCTTTCAATATACTGAACCACCTAGCCTATACCTATACCACCACCAACAACAACAACAACCCCCCACACACACATCCTCTTTAAATCTGAATTATCCCTGAGTCTAGAATTCTTCCTACAAACTGAATCTGCCAAAAATATACAAATTTGTGGCCACTCTGATTGGCTGCCAGAAGCAGATGTTCTCTTCCTTCTGAAATGCCCCTCCTACCCAAGATTCATCCTGATAGAGCTTGGCTGTGCTGCTTTCAATGGCCATAGTGCTGGTCAAGCCAGCTGCTCCCAGCCCCACCACCATCCCAGACCATGCTACTGGCACAATAGTTCTTCAAACTCTGGTCATTTTCATTCACGGGCACCCTGGAAAGCCCTGGTTGTCTTCCTTGTCATCTGAGATGTTTTGATCTTCTTGGCCTCTACAAATTTACCTCCTTAAGTTCAGCAATACAGTCACAAACCAAAGTCACCCTCTCCATAAATGCTGAACAAACTAACGGAGTTAATAAATGACTCAGGCTATGTACCAGTTATGTGCAACAGTGGAATGGCTTCTGAGAATCTCTGAGTATGAAAAGTGAGGCACACAATATAATTTGTTATCATTGTTCAATTGTTTCAGCTCTATCTGATTCTTCATGATCACAGTGGGGCTTTCTTGGAAAAGATACTGGAGTAGCTGGCCATTTCCTTCTCAAGCTCATTTTACAGATGAAGAAACTGAGGCAAACGGGGTTAGGTGACTTGCTCAGGGTCACACAGTTAGTACATATCTGAGCCTGGATTTGAACTGACAGATGATTCTTCCTGATTCCAAGCTTAGTGCTCTATCTACCCACATAATACAATATATAAAATATAATAAAAGAATAATAAAATTGTTCATACACTCTGACCCAATAATGTGTTGTAGAGGACATAAAGAGTCAAAAAAAAAACAGCATTTGAAGCCCAACCATGTTACTTATCTGGAGAGCTGAACAAAAATAGAAAGGGCGACTTCAAGAAATGACATTAGTAGATATCTTTTTGGGAAGGTTCAGCGAGCACTTTTGGTGCTTAGAGGGAGATTCCTGTTCAAATACAAGTTTGCTAAAGTATCCTGTGAGGCCTCTGCCAAAATTGTTATAGCACAATGCTGCCCCACATGTTCAAAAATGGGGCCATGAGGATCTGGCTTCAAAGGGCAGAATGTTTGTACCAGCTGAGGAAAGAGCTTTTCTGTAACCAAAAGGAACTTAAGCAAGCCCTTCTTGGTCTCAGGGAAACAAGTATCTCTTCTGAAATGGACTTGTGTCCAAGCTCGGAGGAGACCAGGTGAATTCAAGAGGTCCAAAGGTCCTAGTTGCATTAGGTCAGAGCTGATTGGCAGCAAGAGGAGAAGGCTCTCAATTATTGCAGTCACCTGGCAGGAGGATGAACTCGGGTCCCTCACTGGCTTGCCAAAAGACAGCAACTCTGAGGAAAACAGTGCAAAGCAGAGGTGAAATGTAAAATTTCAAATTAAGAGACCCACATTCTGATGGGGCTTAAGTATCAACTTCCCAAGAGACTGTAATACTAAGTTATTGTAAGTTATTCAGCTCTGTTTTAAACCTCTCCATCAATACACTATGAGTCTTTGTATCTTTTGTTATTTGTGTGTGTGATTATAAATACCTGTTCCATATAGGATTCGTGTTGTATGCTAAGTATCTTTCTGTTCTTTGCCTTTTGGGGGAGTCCCTACAGGTGAGATCATTTTCCCAGGGACTAGAGCAAAAAGAGATCGAGGTGAATGGTGAAAGAAAGGGGACCCTAAATCATCCTATTAGAAGTCAGGGTCCCCCCAAAACTGTCCCTGGTCCAGACTATATGTATGGGTTGAGAATTGAGAGGGAGTCCACAGTGGAGAAGGAAATAGGCATAGTGCCCCAACTTCCTCTCCCCTCAAAACCAATAGCAGTTAATAGACTGCCATGCCTATAGATTTGAATAAGGAATCTCAATAATTTATTTAGGGGAGATGGGAAAGAAAGGAATTAGGAGGCTGGAGATGAAGAAATAGAAAGAGATGAGAAAAAAAAATTAGATGAAGATTCTCCCAACCTCAACTGAGCAATTTGTTACTCATCGTTCAATTCAATGCTGATGTGACATAAAAAACATTTATTGGGGGCAGCTGGGTAGCTGAGTGGATTGAGAGCCAGGCCTAGAGATGGGAGGTCCTGGGTTCAAATTTGACCTCAGACACTTCCTAGCTGTGTGACCCTGGGCAAGTCCCTTGACCCCCATTGCCTACCCTTTCCACTCTTCTGCCTTGGAGCCAATACACAGTCTTGATTCCAGGACAGAAGGTGAGGGTTTAAAAAAAATTATTAAATATCTAATTGTACTCTGTACAAGGTACTTTTCTAAGTGCTGTCAATACAAAGACAAAATTAGTCCCTGCCCTCAAAGAGCATAAATTCTCTAGAAGGGATACTGCTTAACATATGCATAGAAAAATAAATGCAAAATATATACAAAATTACACAATGTCATTTCAAGAGGTTAAAAGCAGTTGACAAAGGAAAGAATCAAGAAAAGCATCAAGGAAAGTGCAGAACCTGAACTGGGCCTTGATTGGGGGGAACTGATGTGAGAAGGAAATGTATTCAAGGTCCAGGATACCACCTAGGCAAAGCTTTGGAGGCTGGAGATGGAAAACCATGTATTAGAAAGAAGCTAGAAGGCAAATTTTCATCAATTCAGTTTTCAACAAGCAAAGAAAGAGCCTTCAGGAGATAATGTCAACCAAATTTATCTTGGGGAAGGGGGGTAGGGTGGGAGGAGCTTAAATTGAATGAGAAAAATGGAATAGATGAAATAAGAAGTTAATAATTAAAGTGCTGAGACAACTTTAACCACAGCATTCCTCAACCGCCCTATAATCATTCCGTCCTTCACATTTTTCATTAACATTTCTATAAGTGACACAGTAATAGATTTTTTTGTCTGTGATCTGTCAGCTCTCTTGGGGGAATTTAGATAAGTTTATAAAGAATACCAACTTTTTCAATGCAAAGTAGAGAACGTTATTTTTGCTGAAAGGCTCTGATGGAAGTCCATTGGGAAGCATGCCACACATTTACACTAATGCATGCTCTCTTGATCGCTGCAAGGTCAAGGATGACGGCCGAGGGACTAGTCACATCAGTCCCTTTTCTCTCTTCACAGAGAGAAGTCCTTTCCTTTGATGACTCTTTACCACTCCCATGTCCCAAACAATAACAAGTCCTCAGAGCATTGGTCATCCCCTCGCAAACAATATTATCTTTTTTTTTTAAATGCTTAACTTCTATGTATTGGCTCCAAGACAAAAGAGTGGTAAGGGTAGGCAGTGGGGGTCAAGTGACTTGCCCAGGGTCACACAGCTGGGACATGTCTGAGGCCAGCTTTGAACCTGGGACCTCCCGTCTCTAGACCTGACTCTCAATCCACTGAGCTACCCAGCTGCCCCTCAAAAAAAAATATTATCTTAAGGACCAGAAGAAAAAGTTCAGATGAGAAAATAATGACCCAGAAGGATGTCCCAGGCCCTGTCCAGCCCCATGATCAGAGCTAGGCTTGTGTAGGTATATCTGGTGTAGGGAGAAGGCTGCTGGGTCACCATTTAGAGAGCCTGAGTTCAACTTTTCCTATTCCTGTTAAAGACTGTTATATTTATAATCTGGGAAATGACGGATGCCATCCCTGTCAGTCAAGGTGGCATCCATCACTTCCCAGATTATGAATATAACAAGACCAAAGGATTTAAGAATTGAGAATCTTAATGAATCAGCTCATTGAAGCCCCTCAGTTTTACAAAAGAGAAAAGTGAGAGCTCAGAGAGGGAAAGTGATCTTCCCATGCCACACAGGTATTTGGCAACAGTCATATTTCAAACCCAGACTCTGCGTTCTTGTCACTACCACAGGCTTGAGACTGCCTTGGTTTCAGCTCTCGTAGTAAAGTTTCCTTTTCTGGAACATGAAAAGGTTGGACTGGGTCGTCTAGAGTCTCCTCTAAAATTCAATCTCATGATCCTTTAGGTTAGTGTAGGACATCCTCTAAATGGCATGATTTGAAGATTTCTTGGATATGCCCCCAAAGCTATGGGCTATGGTTACAAAGGTGTTAAGTGACTGGTTCAAGTCCACCTCTGCCATGGTAGCTGACTGTGTGACCTTGGACAAGTCATTTAATCTCTTACCTCCTTTATAAAATAAGATGGTTGGACTAAATAAGGCACATGCATACACATACTCCTCAATTCCAGCAATCAATTAATCAATAAGCATTTATTAAGTGTCTACTATATACCAAACTCTGTGCTAAGCATTGGCAATACACATACTAAAAATTAAGCAATCCCTACAACAAAGAAGCTGACATTCTAAAAGACAAGTACAAAAAAAATAGAGTATAAATATGAAGTTAATAAATAAAAAAGGACTAAAATAATTACATACAAGAAATCTTGAGAAGGATGGTATTTATCATTCAGTTGGTTTAGTCATTTCTGACTCTTCATGATCCCATTTGGGGTATGCTTGACAAAGATACTGGGGTGATTTGCCATTTCCTTCTCCAGATCATTTTAAAGATGCAGAAATTGAGGCAAGCAGGGTTTAGTGATTTGCCCAGGATCACATAGGTCAAATTTGAACTCAGGTCTTCCTAACTCTAGGCCTGATGCTCCATCCACTGCGCCACCTAGCTAGGAGGACATTAACAATTTGGGAAATCGGAAAGGCATCCTGCAGAAGATGATCCTGAGCTGCATTTTAAAGGAAGAGAAAGGGTCTAGAGCAGTGATTCACAAACTTTTTTGGCCTCCTGCCCCCTTTCCAGAAAAAATTCTACTTAGCCCCCTGGAAATTCATTTTCTTTTTAATTTTAATAGCAATTAATAGGAAAGATAAATGCACCTGTGACCATCACAGCCCTCTCTGGATCGCTGCAGCACCCACCAGGGGGCGGTGGCGCCCACTTTGGGAATCACTGACCTAGAAGAAGGTAAGGAGCAATGATGTTCTAGGTATGGGTACCAGTTCAAAGGTACTGAGGCAGAAAATAAAGGAGCAGGGAGAAACCCTGAATCAATGAATAGCAGAATGTGGAAAGCAGAGTCTTGCCCAATGAAGCTGGAAGGTGGGGTCCAGGGCATGAAGAGCTTTATAAAGGAAGCAGAGGAGTTTTTATTTTGTCTTGGAGTCTACTAGAGTTGACTGAATAGGGGAGGGACACGGTCAGACCTGCACTTATGGAAAATTCCTTTGGCATTAATGGGTGAAGAGACCAAATAGGAGGCAGCTGGAATAATGTAGGCAAGAAGAGATGAGGGACCTGCTACAGTGGGGCGTCATGTGAGTGGAAAAAAGAACAAGATGGAAGAGATGTCGTAAGGGGGGGAGACTGCAAGATTTGATGACTGATTAGATGTGTGGAATGAGGCAAAATAGAGAGTGGAAGACAATGCTGAGAATGGGAATCTAGGAAACTGGAAGGATGGTGGTGCCTTCGAAAGAAACAGAAGTTTGGAAAGAACAAAGGCTTTAGGGGAGAGAGAATTTCAGTTTGGGGCATATTAAGCATGATGTGCCTCTAAAAAGTTCAGTTTGAAATGTTCTCATTTTGCAATTGGTGGTGCAAGATTTACCAGAGCTGAATAGAGACCTTCACGAGTCATTTTCCTTTAAAAAAAATAAAAATCTTATCTTCTGTCTTAGAATTAATACTAAAGGAGGCAGCTGGGTAGCTCAGTGGATTGAGAGCCAGGTCCAGAGATGGGAGGTCTGGGTTCAAATCCGGTCTCAGACACTTCCCAGCTGTGTGACCCTGGGCAAGTCACTTGACCCCCATTGCCTACCCTTACCACTCTTCTGCCTTGGAGTCAATTCACAGTATTGACTCTAAGATGGAAGGTGAGGGTTTTAAAAAATAAATAAATTTAAATAATAAAAATTTAAAAATTTAAAAATAAAAATAAATTGATACTAAGTATTAGGTTCCAAACTAGAAGAGCAGTAAGGGATAGGTAATTGGTATAAAGTGACTTGTCCAGGGTCCTACAGCTAAGAAGTATCTGAGACCAGATTTGAACCCTGGTCCTTCCAACTCCAGGGCAGGTCCTTTACCCACTAAGTCACCTAACTGCCCCTATGAACCATTTTCAAGAAAATGGTAATCAAACCCCAAAGGAAACACCAGGGAACTCCACCATTAGACAGCAATTTCCTTAGTTCTTGAATGGTTTCTGGCCTTAGAGGAGATTCTGTTAAGATAAAAAAAAAAAAAATAAGTCCCTCAAGATAGTAACCCCTTAAGCTATTGTCTAAAACCCATCTGAGAAAGTAAGACGCTTCAAATAGGATTGAAGGTGGGTGACTTTGAACAAGGGCAGGGACACGGGACACGGAAAGAGACAAGATAGACCTTTTCTAGTTCACATGATCTTAACTTGATTTGGTTTATGCCTTTCCTAGTAGGCCGATTTGGACCACAGAAAGGAGAGAGAAGGGCACGGAAATGGGAGCCCGGATGAAGCCAACAGAGTGCAGAAGACAAGATGTCAAAAAACACCAAGGCTAGATAAACTCCTCGAGGAACTGCTTCACTTTAACCTGAGGGACCCCACTCCGGTACACCATCGGAGTTTAATAAGTGCTTAATGAATTAATTGACTGACTGACTGACTAGAAAAGAGCACAAAGTCTTCTGCAGAAAATGCCCAGACGGTTAGAGCGGTGCCATGCTTCCTTTGCCTTATAACCTCATGAAGACGCAGGCTACAGAAAGAAAGGGGAGAAGAAGGAATAAGCCAACCCTTGTTGTGGCTACTCTTTTGATGGAACTGGCCCTGTCCTTCATGCTGCTAAGCCTCCTCCCTCACCATCCTGCAGTCCACTGCAATATCGAGTTGAATTTTCTTCAAGAGGAATTTTTGCGGGTAACGCCCACCTACCTTGAACCCCGGCCATAAGCTGTGTGGCTCCCCAAAACTCGGCTCTGAAAAATGAGAATTCACTTGGAAGCATAGTTATATGGACAGCATTCAAACTGAAAAGCCAGCCAGAGCTCCCCACCCCCCCCCTTTTTTTACCAATCCTTCCCATCCTTGGATTATCCTCTAGTAAATATACATGATCTAGCAGTTGGGTGTCCCAAAAGTTTCGGTTCAGTTCTAAAGCGACTTGAAAGTGTTGTATAAATGCCAGTTATGACTGATTCATTGATTAGTGGGTTGATTAACATAAACGTATATAAGAGGCAACGTGCTGTAGAGGATGGAGAACCAACCTTGGAAACTGGGTGGCAAGAGCTGACTCTACCACATGCTCTCTCTGTGGCTTTTGATAAATTACTTCTCCTATCAGTGCTCCTGGCAACTCTCTAAGACTCTTAATTGCAGAGGAGGGACCAATCTGCATCTCACCCAGAGCAACCTGCAGCAATTTTTACAGCTCAGGTTTGATTAAAAAAACTAAACCAAGGTATGTATGCATGGGACAGAAAGCACAGCATTCTGGGTTCTTCATCTTAGTCATGAACAAAGAGCATTCCCCACTCTCAAAGAGCTGGAAATAAAGAAGAGGTGACAGACCATCAAAAAGTAAGCTAAGAGGGGGCAGCTGGGTAGCTCAGTGGATGGAGAACCAGGCCTAGAGACAGGAGGTCCTGGGTTCAAATCTGGCCTCAGACACTTCCCAGCTGTGTGACGTTGGGCAAGTCACTTGACCTCCATTGCCTACCCTTACCAATCTTCCACCAAGGAGCCAATACACAGTATTGATACTCCAGGAGGGAAGGTAAAGGTTAAAAAAAAAAAAAGTAAGCTAAGAGATACATGTATATTTTATGCATGCATACATGCATGGCATATAAGGCAGAAATTCAGGATGGGAGAGGGCAAGCATGCCTCCCTCTCCTTCATTAGAAACTGCAAAATGTAGGAGATATGTTGGAGATGGCTAGAAGAAAAAAATCTGAAGATGGTAGAAGAGGCCATTGCCAGCCTGTGAGAAAGCCTGGGCAAAGGCTTGATGGGAGAAAATGAATGGCTACCATATATACCTTTTTTTTTTTTTCATTGATGAGGAAGCAAGACTGCCTAGATATCTCCTTACTCAACGAGTTCTAGGTTTTAGCAAATCTGAATCACAGAAGCTTAAAGTTGAAAGACACTTAAGCCACCATCCAATCAAACCCAGTTCCAAAAACAGGAATCCCTACTACAACTGCTTTGAGTGATATCCTGGGAAATATCAATGGAGTTCATTCTTAAAAGACCTAAATATTTTATTAGTTAAGCAGAAAAACCACGAAAGATGGGGATTCAGAGAAATTCTATTTAGTACAAGCATTAAGAATATACAGGCATTATTGTATCAGATTGTAAGCTTTTTGAGGACAGGCATTGTTGTTATTTTTTATCTTTGTTATCTCTAGCAATCTTAACAGTGTTTCCCACAGAGTAGGCACTTAATAAATGCTTATTACATTGATTTTTTTTTTAGGCAAATAGGAATAAGGGATTTTCCCAGAGTCACACAGCCAGTGTGTCTAAGTATCTAAGGTTGGATTTGAACTCATGAAGATGAGCCTTCCTGATTGCAATCCCAGTGCTCCACTTGCTAAGCCACCTCACTTCCCCTGATAACTACATTGAAATGAAACAAAATAATCCTTTTCAATAAGAAGTTTATATCCTATTAGGGATAAAATGGAAACACAAGTAAATGAATATAAAATATATACAAATTAGTTGGTACAGGGCAAATGAGCTAAAAACTAGGTGAGGTAGAGAAGGAAGAAAGGAGCAGGAAAGTCCTATGTGAAGGAGTTCCAAAAGACCAACAGGAGGAGGAAGGGCATTCCAGACATAGGGAATAGCCTTGGCAAAAGCAAAGATGTAGGAGATAGAAATATGTGAAGAACATAAATTGGATGTTTGACTGGAATATAAAAGGAAATAAAATGAAATTAGTCTGCAGAGACAGATTGGAGCTAGATTGTGAATGACCATGAATGAAGTTACAAACTGAACAGTTGATACTTTATTCTAGGAAAAATATGGAGTTATTGAAGTTTCTTTAACAAGTGAAGGGCTAAAAGTATTCTCACTACCATTAGATTGTCTTAGAGAACTTCCCTTCAACAGTGGGAAAAGCACTTGCTCCAGAGTTGGAGTCTTTGGGTTCAAATCCAGCCTCTCCTGCTTACTTACTAAATCACCTTGGGAAAATCACTTCCTCTCTCTAGGATTTAGCTCTCCCATCTGTCAAAGTAGGGGGCTGGCCTAGATCTTTACCGAGATCTCTTTCCATCTCTAAAGCCATCATCCTTTTTGTTCGTTTCAGTCATGTCTGACTCCATGATCTCATTTGGCATTTTCTTGGCAATTGGTTTTCCATTCCCTTCTCCATCTCATCTTAACAGAAGATGAAACTAAACCAATAGGGTTAAGTAACTTGCCAAGAGTCACATAACTAGTAAGTGTCTAAGGCTGGATTTGAACTCAAGTCTTTCTGACTCTAGGCCTGGCACTCTAGCCACTACACCACCTAACTGCTCATATACTGTTGCCCTGATTTAGGTTTTGTGAAGATTCCACCACCTTCAATAGTCCTACAGATCAAATAAAACACCATTGGTAGAGTACCAATGACTCCCCAATGATTTAAACCAGAAAAAAAAATTGAATTTTGGGAAATCCAACATCCTAATGGCTTAAAAATTAATTTGGGAAGTCACCATTCCCTGAAATTACTACACCACACAAATCTAAACCCGTCACATCAATCAGGAAAAAAGAGCAGAAATTAATCATCTTGCAAAGGCCGTCAAGTGAAGGAAAGAAAAGAAAGATGGTTTAATTTGTTTTTAAGGTAAAAATAACAAGAGCCTGAACACTTGAACTAATCCATTCAGCACTAAGCATTTGAAGAAACCAGCAACTAAAAAGTAATGTTTACCTCTCCTCAGCCCCTGCTGTAAATGCCAGTCACAAGGAAGGAGAAATGGATATGGATGGATAGATGGATAACTTGGCTTTTTTTTTCAATGTTCAACTCAATTTGAACTCCTTCTGTGGGTTTGAACACTCTGTGATAATGTTAGAGAGACAGAAATAAAGACTAAATGACCCCTGGATGCCAAAAGTTTGAATTCTACCCAGGAGGTGCTCCAGATAACAATAATACAAGGGAATGGAGGGCAGAAACAGCATTAACACCTGAAGCTTCAAGGAAGGTGAGACCTGAGGGCAGTCTTGAAGTCTCAGCATGATGCTGGGAGTTAGAGATGGAGAGGGAAGACATGAGAAAAGATGTATGCAAACGTACAATTGTGGACAATAGAACATCAAATTTAAGGAACCTGGTGGTCGTGTTCGAAATGTAGAATTTATGAAGGAGAATAGTATGAAATGAATCTGGAAAAATAGATGGGAGCCAGACTGTGTAGGGCTGTCTATGCTAATGCCAGGCTAAGGAGGTTGTATTCAGCTCATTGGCATGGATGGGGAGGGGAGGAGGGTTGCGGTACAGGGGATGACATGCTTAAGACATTTGAGAAAGAGAGCAACATGGCCAGACTGGAGCTTTAGGGAAAGTATTTTTGTAGCTTTATGGAGGGATAGATTAGAAATAGGGAAGTTACTTAAAGGCTATTACAATTTGCCTTAGTGAGATGAAACAAAAGCATGAACTGTGACGGCTGGGCAAGAAACCCAAGATAATGGTGGAGCCAAGAAGGAGGAGAAAAGGTTCTCCTGGGTTCTTTCAAATTCCCCACCAAACAGTTTTAAAATAATGCCTCGAAATGAATTTGGGAGTGACGGAACTAACAAAAGGATGGGGTAAAACAATTTTCTTCCCAAGACAAGTTTGAAGGTAAACAGAAAAGGTCTGTTTCACTGGATTAAAAGTGGAGCCCAGTGAGGTGCAGAGAACACCTTGGCAAGCCAGCAGCAACCAAAGTTCTCAGACTACTCAGACAATGGATGTTAAAGGGGTCAGAAAGAAATTTCAGGGGATGTTTTGATGGCACTGACAAGACTCTGTTGCATTGTCGGTATGTGTCTGTGGGTCATAGTTCCAGGGTAGGGAGAACCACTAGCACACTAGAGCTTGTGGCCAAAGGGAAGTCAGATTTCTAGGATGAAAACAAGTGCTTGTGGTTGCTCACAAACCAGAGCACTGGCTAAGAGAGAACTAACCAGACCTCTTCTTAGATAATACCAACTTTCAAGACAGGCCCCCAAACTGGATCTGAAAATAGCAGTACAAAATCCTAAACACTGAAACAGTCCCCATTCATTTCAGAAACAGAGCCCAACATTAACATAAAGTTCAAAGTCAAGAAATAAGCTAGAAAAAAAAAAAGAACTTGGTCATAGAAAGTTACTATGAAAATAGAAAAGATCAAATCACAAACTTGGGACAAACAATGTCAAAAGAACTACATGCAAAGCCTCAAAGAAAAATGTGAATTTTTGCCAGGCCCAAAAAGAATTACTGAAAGAGCTCAAAAAGAATTTTAAAAGTCATGTAGGAGAGGTAGAAGAAAAACAGGGGAAGAAATGAGAGTGATGTAAAAGAATCATTAAAATAAAAGAGGCAATAAAGGGCAGGTAAGTGGCACAGTGGATAGAGTCCTAGCCTAGAGTCAGAAGGACCTGGTTTCAAATCTGACCCTTCTTAGTTCTGTAACTCTGTTCTAGTCACTTAACCTCATTTGCTTTCTGCAGTAAAGTTGTTACTAAAACAATAAAGGTTTAAAAAATAGGTTAGCAAAGGAAGCACAAAAAATGGGAAAAGCTGAACAAAAATTCACCGATGAAAACAACTCTGAAAAAGTAGAATGGGTCAAATGGAAAAAGAAGTATAAAAGCTCACTGAAGAAAATAATGCTTTAAGAATTAGAATTGAGCAAGTGGAAGACATTGAGAAACAATAAAACAAAATTGGAAAAATTAAAGGTACAAGATACGTTGTAGAACTATAATTGGCAAGATTTAGTAATTGAATATGGGAAGGAAGAAGATCAGTGAGGGAGTGAGAAGGGTCAAAGATGACTCCCAGGCTGTAGATCTGTGACTGAGAGGATGGTAGTACCTTCTAAAATAATATGGAAATATAGAAGACAAGCAGGCTTACCAGGGAGACCCCCTTTTTGGAAATAGGACTATAGGACATCTAAGAAAAAGTACCGAGTACTTACAACACCCAGTTGTTGATAATTGACTAGACCCACAAAGGTCCAAATAAGTACATGAAAATGAAACCAATTTAAATCTCAACTTCCATGCTTACTAACAACACATACTTAGTGAAGTTTGCAGTTCAGCAAAAGTTAAATGTTAATTGGGATAACAAATAAAGGGTTGATATGAACCAAAATCCTCAGCTACACTTGCTAGGAGAGAAATGTTTAAGCTGATCAATCAATTAATAATCAATTAGCATGCATTTATTAAGTGCTTACTTCTATGTGTCATACCCTGGGCTAAGCACTGGATTATTCTGAATGCTTTCAGACCACATGAAAAGGTTATCTCTGTGGCATTAATGGATGAGAAGGCATGGGAAGTTTTCAACTTACAGCAGCATCAGAACACACAATAATCAGGCTCAGACACAATATAGTAAAGGAATTACATAAGGGACAGTCACTTGGGGGAGAAAAAATCTTACCCAATTTCTTCCCAATATTCATTATCAAGGTAAAGTATCATTGTTTGTTTTCTTACTGAGAAAAATGATGAACATTGCTGATGCATATTTCCTGATTTCCCACCCACCCACCTCACATTAATGTCTGGTATTGTGTCTGGTGCTAGGTAACAGGTATATGCAAGAGATAACAAAGAGCAAGAAGAGACATAGGAATTTATAGTAACTAGATTTTGAATTTCAGCATGTGTGAACTGGAAGAGACTTTAAAGATCATGTGGTTCAAGCCCTTCATTTTACGGATGGGAGGAGAGGGCAGATTGGATTACAAGGTTGGATTTATGAAGTACCTACTGTGGGCCAGATTGTTATTCATATAAAGTAGTTTTATACAGTGGCAGAAGCAACTCATATTATTTCACAATCCTCTTAATAGTCCTGTGAGGAAATTATTAAGTTTACTATTATCCCCATTTTACAGATAAGGACACAGAGATTCAAAGAACTTAAGTGACTTGCCCAGGGAGACACAGCTCATAGGAGTCAAGGGCAAGATACTAAACCTGGGCTAACTTTTCATTTAACTTCTTATGGACTTATCATATAACTTAACACCCAACAAGTTAAAATTCTATTAGTCTGCTCTCTCCTAGCCTTCCAACCTAATTTGGGGCCAGCTTTTTCTTAGGGAAGAGAAAAGATATCTAGAAATAAGAAAATCTACACTCCTGATATATTTTTGAAGAAAAAACTTTTAAAATATTGAATACTTTCTTTAAAATAGAAAAAAGTCCCTGTGACAGCCTCTTCCCTAAGAAAGAATACCCCCGGGGCTTCACTTCCTAGAGAGATGAAATATTTGTAGCTGCTCATCCTTATGGGATCGATAGCACATGGTGACAGTCAACAGTCAACAAATGTTTTTGAAGGACCTACTAATGTACCAGGAATGATAAAATGGAAAGAACTGAACTGAACTGAAAGAACTAAACTTGGAGCTAGAACACCTGGTTCAACTCCCAGCTTTCCAAATGTTTGGTGTTGGCAGTTGGACTCATCAAGACCTAAATTCAAATCCCATCTGAGACACTTACTAGCTATGAGCAAGTCACTCAACCTCTGCTTGCCTCAGTTTCCATCTCTGTAAAATGGGGATCATAATACCATCTACCTCCCTCCCAGGAATTTTGTGAGGATCAAGCAAGATAATATTTGTAAAGGGCTTCACAAAAGTGCCTGGCACATAGCAAAGAGTATATAAATATTAGCTACTATTATTGTTGTTATTATATTTATTATTGTTTGAGGATCAAATAGTTTTATTTATAATAGTGCTAGTATTTGTAAAGTGCTGTATAAACATTAAAATTTATCATTATGTGTGATCTCAGGTGAGTCCCAGCCTTCCTAGATCTCAAGAAGCTCAGAAAAGTCCCCACATTCTCACATGATAAAGGTGTGCCTAAGTATAGTTATTCTATGAGCATTCACTCACTGTCCTTCTTGGTGATTCTTAGTTCACACCAGAATCCTAAATGCTGGAAATACCAGCTCATGTGGAGAAGTTTTAAGGAGCAGATGAAGCACTGATCTTGCTTCTAGTATTGAAAAAGTTCTTTCCTTGACAAGGGAAAATGGAAAGAAAACTGTACTTGGTAGAGGGTCTGGATTCCCGGCTATTTCCAACATGATACAGTGAATAAAGTGCTAGACCACATAAAATCAAGTCTACATGCATTTATTAAGTACCTGTTGTGTACTAGGCACTATGCTAAAGGCTGGGGATATAAAGAAATGCAAAAGACAGTCCCTGCCCTCAAGGAGCTTACAATATGCAAACAACCAGGTACCAAAGGAGCTATAAATAGGCCAAGTTAAGAAGTGAGGGAAGGCTCTAGAACAGGAAAGAAAGACAAGAAAAGTCTCTTGTAGAAGGCAGGATTTTAGCTGAGGCTTGAAGGAAGTCAGCCAGGAGGCAAAGATAAGAAAGGAGAGAATTCCAGGCATGGGGCACAGCCAGTGCAAATGCTTAGAGACAAAAGATTTGAATACTCTTTCTGGCATTTACTCCTTGTACAATCATAGACAATTTCCTAACCTGAGTTTCAATTCTTCGTCTATAAAATGGGCATAAGAAGCAATGACAATGAGCTGATCTCAAAGTTCTGAAGCCTGGCCAACTCTAAAATCATACATTTCGGAGATGGTTCTGAGCTTCCTTCATCAGGAGCTCCCTACTACTCGTATGTCTAGTCCAAAAGAAAAAAGATGCTTAGTAATGACTGCATTATCGATTTTGATGAGTTATTCCGAGGAATGCATTTTGTAAAGCACCATTTAATGGGCACCATTATTATTTCTCCCATGGTTCTGTATTCTCAAGATGTAGGTATTCCCTCCACTGGTGAGAGCTCACCAGTCATCCGTGCCTTCTCATTGGGACCAGCTCTTCTCATGTCATCATATAAAGGCCCAACTCAATATGCCCAGTATGTTGGAGGACTTCACCACCATCATGGTTGCCATCAGTAGCACTTCTGTAGCATCTTACGGTTTACAAAACTCTTCACAAAGATTATCCCATTTTATCCTCATGGCAACCTTGAAAGTAGGCGTTATTGATATTTCCATCTCACAAATGGAGAAACTAAGGCTGGGAAAGGCTTAACACAGTATCTGGCATGTAGTAAGTGCTATATAAAGGTTACCTTTGATTTGTTTTATTATTACTTAAGTGACTATAAGTCAGAGAGTCCTAGTTATAAATTGGCATTGGTAGAAAGAGTTTTCTCACCTGGGAACTTTTTATACCAACGAAGTCACAGATCTTGATCCTTTCCATGGTGCCATTTTAAAACCTTCTTATTCAATTTAGTATTTTCTATAACCAAATATGAAACATCTGATTGGTCCAGTAAAACCTAAACAAATCACATAGATGGACAGATAGACAGACGGGCAGAGGGAGGCATGGAGAGAACAAGGGAGAGACAGAAAGACTTGAATAGGTCCAGCATTTATTATGTGCCAGACACTGTGCAGAGCACAGAGATTAAAAAAAAAAAAAAAGCAAGATAGTCTCTGTCCTCAAGGATATTATGTTCTAATGGAGGAAAACAATAGATAAAGGAGATCTAGAATAGTGGGGACATACATGTGGGGTGGGGTGGCTTGACATGCCCAGAAAGTATAATGGAGACCCAAAACAGAGCAAAACAAGGCCGGATCTGGCCTATTAAAACTCAATATGGTACCAGAAAAGAGTTCCATTCTCAGCTGGGGAGGATTTCTCTCACTTGTCAAATTTCAGTGAGCCTTGGAAAGGAGTGAGATCTCTTTTTCCACCTGCAGATGAGGCAGCCAGGATTAAAAGAGAGGAGTGTTTGGACCACTGCCAATGCCCACAATGACACTGGTTGTCATGAATTATCTGGCTTGGGCTGGCAACAGGGAACGTCATTCATTTGGGGTTTTTAACCACCTAGCACCATTGGGAAAATGTATTTTTCCCATCATGAATTTTTTTTTAAATGAGTTAAAAAAAAATTAAATTAATGAACGTTGGACTCATCTTGATTTTCTATGCTAAGATTCATGTGATGGAGTATGTTCTTCACGCTGGCCCCGTGATGGATTCTCCTTTGGAAACCCATTTTTTTAAGCATATCCTACACAGCAGTATGTTTTCATCAATCATTTCCTGATACACAGCATAATTCTTTTTTTCCCCTCTGGTTTGCAAATTCCTTGCTGCAGATTCCCGGGAATAAAAGTACATTTAGCACCTTAATATTCTGGATGGCTTCAGATGAACAGGAAAATAAACCTGACAACTGACAAAAGGTTCATAAATACAAATCCGTCCCAGCATCTGCTGTCTCTATCATAGAAGGAGAACAAACACGTAAACGCTGCCCCCACAGACCAGATGCTGCAGGAGGAGAGCTTGATTGGTCACCCACTTCCTCTCCAAACAGCGCCAGGGGCCTGGCGTTACAAGTCTGTCTTGATTTGATATATAGCTTTATTTGCTTGCCAGAGATTCAAGGGACTTAGAAACTGTGGGGGAGTTCCTCTGATATGGCCATGGATCAAAATGGACTTTGCAATGGGTTTTTAAGATGAAGCTCACACAGGAACACAGCAGGAAGGATGGGCTGGAGGGGAAGGTGGCCTTGGACTAAGAGAAAAGAAGAAGGCAAAATTGTGGCTAATTAACACCCCTAATGATGGGCATTTTTTTTTGGTACAACAGCCCCAGTTAGTCCATCCTACTCATAAGGGTCTTCCTTCAGCACAAACAAGAAGGCTTTGCTCCAGTGATATCTGCTAATTACTGTCAGAATTAAAAGCTGGAGGCCACCTGGAGATCACTGATGCCTGTTGGCAACTTGCTCCAAATAGTTTTTCGAGTGGCTCCCACCTTCCCACCCCCAGCCTTCCTTGCTGCTTGGGGAAAGGGGGAAGGGAACTGTAGGTCACCCTAACCAGCCAAGCTATTTTATTCCTAGTAGAATCGATGGCTGGAGTTCCATTTTAGGCTTCCAGCTGTAGCAAGATATTCCAAATGGGTGGAAATCAATCCAATTGAAGTACCCTTGAGCACAAATCAAATGAGACTAGACTGCAATCGAGGGAAATTATAGTCATAACTTTGCTTTAGAAATGAACTGAAGCCGGCTTTTTCTCCACATGATCACTGAAAATGGGACAGATGCTCTCAGCTATCAACAATGAGGCAGGTGCCAAAATTCCTTTTTGCTAAAGAGCAGTTATTAAAATGTCTTTATCTATCTGGGGTGTGTCATCAGTATTTAACAAAAGCGATAAAGAATAATAAAAGATCATCCTTTTCCAGGGACCCCTGGCTTGACTTCTAGCTCTGCACTTAATGACGGTCTTTAAGTGGACTTCTAAAGAGCAACGTCAATCGACAGAAATATCGTGTTCCACAACAGATAGCTAGTTGGCCTCTGAGTCTGGTTTCCATACCATATCTCCCAGGTCTTATTGTAACGGACCATCTAAGAATCATTCATACCCACCAAGATCGTTGACACGGCTCCACTCTACGTGATGCCCACCAAAGCTTAGGAAGAGGCATCGAGAATTTCCCATCTCTGCCCTAAAATGGCAATATATTCCTGGAAACCACATTGTAAGGTAGGTAGAGAAAGAGTACATAGTGGAAGAAGCATGGAATTTGGAGTCAGAGGGCCTGAATTCAAATCCTAATTTTATAGCTTTGGAGAGTCCTTGCATTGGGGTGGGAGGGGGCGATCTCTGCTTCTTCCTCTGCAAAAGAAGGTGGTTCGACTAGATGCTAAGATCCTTTCTGGATCACAACTTATAATCCTGTAAAAGGGTATCAAAGATGCACTGAATATGTCCATCCTCCTTGGCAGAAATGAGCTCGTATAGGTGATGAGAGGTCAAAAGACTTCTAGGAATGGTTGGGATATTTTATTATTGCATGCGTAAAGCAAGAGGTGGAAGCATAGGAGAAGGATAGAAGGGGAAGGAAACTCAAGGTTTCATGGCATTAAGGTGGCCAGAAAGCAATGGGCTGGGGTTTGGTTCAGGCTACTTATAGAGAATTCACCAACTGGGGGCCCAAGGTAGGAGGTGCTGGTCCAGTCAGAGGCAAAGGCAAAGAATTGACAAGGGTAGCACAGTATTAAAAATGGCCATGAATTATTACTGTCATTATTAGTAACCATGACACATATATGTAGTAAATGTATCTACATGTGTGTGTACAGAGAGAGAGAGAGCAAGAAACAGATAGACAGATGGATGGACAGATAGAAAAACAGACAGACACAGACAGATAGATAGATGATGAAGAGACAAATAGACATAGACGATAGATAGACAGACAGACGGGCAGGCGGGCAGGCAGGCAGGCAGACAGACATGTGTATGTGTGTGTTGCTTTGATTTGTAGGGGCAGTGTGGTACAATGGAAAGACCATGGGCTTGGTAGGGTCTGAGTCTTGCCTCTCTAGCTGTATAACCTTGAGTAAGTCAAATGCTCTCTCTGGGGCCGGAGTCTCCTCATCTGGAAAACAAAGGGGTTGGACTCAATGGCCTCTAGGTCCCTGCCAGCTCTAAATTCTATGACCCTTTGATCCAAACTCGCTTTCCTCCAAACAACCCAAGGCTTTAACTTCAGGGTTTCCTTTCCAGAAAGAAAGTGATTCCTCATGGATAATGCATGGAGCCGACTGCAGCTTGAGGGCTCTACTCCAAACCTGGGAGTATGACAGGTTGGAAAGAGCCTCTTCTTTGAGCTAATTAGCAAATTACCTTAGCTACCTGAGGGGCCAAGAAGTCAAATGCCTTCGTTGTCATTGAGTAATGGCCCAGTCCTTCAAGTTCTGCACAGGAGAAAGGGCCTCGTGATTTGTTTTAGTGAAGCATCTGACTAGAGACATAATCTGCAGTTCATTCCTGCCTTGAATCGGGTCTGTCTGTGAATCATACCTTAAACTTGATTTGTCTGTACACATTCCACCTCAAACACTTCCTAGGTGGTGATCTTGGGCCAGTTATGTCACTGCTCTCTGACTCAGTTTCCCCCACTGTAAAATGGGAACAATAATATAACTTATTTTACAGGGTTATTATGAGGACCAAATGAGATACTAGGTGTAAAGTATAGTGCCTGTCATGGAGTAGGCACTTCCTAAATGTTTATTCCCTTCCCTTCCAGAACATCCAAGTTGGCAAGATCGTGTAACCCAACCCAGACCTGACTAAGGATTCATTCTTCCATAGTTCTTTCTTGGGCAAAAAAGATTTAGTAACTACCTGCCATGTGCTCATACTCTATCTTTCGCCCATTGGTCCTAGGAATTACCCGGAGGGTCAGGAGAAGCTTCTCTTCAAAGGTAACAGGATAGCTATGCTGGTCCAGGGTCTTCCCTCTCCAAACTCAATGTCCCTGTTTCCTTCCACCAATCCTCACATGGGCAGGATCTCAAAGCCCTTCACCATCATATGCCGTTCTCAAGTTCATCAGCATCCTTCATGGCCAGAATTGAACGCAGTACTCCTTCTCCTCTTTCCCCCTTTGCCATGCTTTCCTCTGTCTCTGTCTCTCCTCTCTCTCCTGTCTCTCCTCTCTCTCCTGTCTCTCCTCTCTCTCCTGTCTCTCCTCTCTCTCCTGTCTCTCCATCTCTCCTGTCTCTCCATCTCTCCTGTCTCTCCATCTCTCCTGTCTCTCCGTCTCTCCATCTCCTTCAGGCTGGACATTCTGCCCCTTTAAGACAGCCTGCTCTCTGGACAATGTGCAACATAAATAGTTGGTTCTCTTGCCACAGAGAAAGTGTAACATCCATGATCCTGAGAGGGGTTAAAGCTGCATCACAGAATTCCCTAGTGCCACCCCGAACTCCAAGGGAGGGAGCAGTTAAGGACAGTTGGAGACTGGTATAACAGCCAGGTCACCCCTCTGGCACACATACAGCTCCACATCCTGTGCTGAAGCTTTAAGAAAAGGTCCCTTTTAAGGAGACCAGCCTGTATTGTGCAAGAAGGGGCTGAGGGGCAGCTGGGTAGCTCAGTGGATTGAGAGTCAGGCCTAGAGATGGGAGGTCCTGGGTTCAAATCTGGCCTCAGACACTTCCCAGCTGTGTGACCCTGGGCAAGTCACTTGACCCCCATTGTCCACCCTGACCACTCTTCCACCTAGGAGCCAATACACAGAAGTTAAGGATTTAAAAAAAAAAAAAGAAGGGGCTGACTGCTGCTACAGCAGTCTTGGTGCCAAAGGCTGGGTCTTCAGTCAGCCTAGAAGGGGTCAAGGTGGGCTCCTGAGAGCCATTGTGGAGAATGGGAAGTCACCTGTCTCCTACCCAGCCCAATCCTGCCCCAAGCAAGAGGATGGGAGCCTCCCTAACAGGGGCATCTGTGGCGTTACCAGGTCTCCGAGCAGCCTCTTGACAGGGCTCAACCTTCATTAGTATTAGCAGCATTACTGCTATGGCTGCCACCACTTGTGCCCCTCCCTGAGTAGAGTTAACTGTTATGCATGTGGCCCAATGATCATTTCACCCTGAAACAATGAGGAAGCGTAAACAATTTAATGTGAGCTACTCATCTGGCTGGAGTTCAGCTGAGCTCCCCAACCTGCCAGCGTACTGAGCGCCCAGCTAATCCCCTGCAAGATGCCCTCTTGTCAGTAGGTCTGACACAACTCACTTATAATCCCTGACTCTCACACAGGGTGACAAGCCTCTCTCTCCTCTTTGTCCTGACTTCTTTCTTCTGCCTTCCCTTTGCCTCAAGTCTCCCTCTCTCCCCACTTCCTTTGTCTCCCCTGTCTTATTCTCTCCTCCAATTCCCCCTCCTTCTCCTCTCTCCCCCTTTGTCATGCTTTCCTCTGTCTCTGTCTCTCCTCTCTCTCTCCCTCCCTCCTCCTGTGTGTCTCTGTCTCTCCTCTCTCTCTCTATCTCTCTGTCTCTGTGTCTCTCCTCTCTCTCTATCTCTCTGTCTCTCTGTCTCTCCTCTCTATCTCTCTGTCTCTCTGTCTGTCTCTATGTCTCTCTGTCTCTCTGTCTCTATCTCTCCCTCTCCCTCCCTCTCTATGTGTGTGTCTCTGTCTGTCTCCCGCCTGCCCTCAACATCTTTTGTCCTTTGCCATCTTCTCTTCTCCCACATATTCCTCTCTCCCTTTCTCATCTAATTTTCTTCCTCTCCCCTTTCCTTTTCCCCACTATCTCCCTCTCTTCCTGTCTTCTCTGCCTTGCCTCACCTTGTTTCCCTTATCTTCTTCTGCTCTCCCAACTTCTACACTCCCTGGAAATCTACTACCTCCTGATTCTTTAAAAAAGGAGGACATTTTCTAGTCTTCTCTACATTATCTATGGACTAGAATGAAACCAAAGCATTTAATCCAATGGCTCCATTTGCTAATAGGTTACAGTCTCCCTCACCACCAAACCTCCTCACCAAAGTTGCTAATAAGTCTTCTTCTTTTGTTCTCTTCATCGCCTCTCCATTGCCCAAGGTTCTGAGAAGTACTCAGTGGACAAGCCAAAGAAAGTAAAGTAAAGGACTCAGGAATTAGATCCTTAACTCCGGATAACTGAGGGTTCTCTGTACTTTGCCACCTGGGAAAATGACCAATTTGTTCATTCGTTCTAGCCATTCACAATGACCAATCGAGTTGCTGTCAGCAGATGGCAAAGGTGTGGGTAGAAGCAGAGACTAGGCACTTGTCTTTCCCAAGGCTCTGCCCATAAGCTATTGACACTGAGCTGCCCTTGATATTTCTTGGGGCATCAATTGAATGTGGAAATAGTTGCGAAGGGTCATGGGGAAGCAGCTTATTATAATGGAAAGGAATCTCCTGGGGTTCAAGAAGCCTGAGTTTATGTCCCAGATCAGCCACTTGTCATTAATTCAACAAATGCTTATTATGGGCCAACTGTTTGAATCACATTGAAATGAAATGACACAGTGCCTGACCCAGAGGGGTTTACAGTCTAGTAGAGGTGATGAGACATGTTTACCAATTACTATGATTCAAGGTGGAATGATAATTTAAGTACTGTGAAGAAATCTGATCAGAGAGAGATTGCTTCTGGCTGAAGACATCAGAGAAGCACTTCACCAGAAATCACTTCTTCCTGGGCCTCAGGTTCATCATCTGTAAATCGAAGACATTGGACAAGAAGATCTCTAAGGTCCATTCCAGCTCTAAATTTAGGATCCTTTAGGTATATGGCCCCTCGGAGTCCTCTTAAAATGGGATCATTATATTTATCCCCCTAAAAATATTCTAAGAATCAGACAAACTACTCTTTTGTATGAGGCTTGGAAACACCCTGCAAATGTCAACTTTCATGTCATCTTGTGCCAGGCCAGCACCACTCAGAGGTGGAGCAGAGTATCTCATATGGGATATGGTATCTATCAATCATGCCAAAGTTCTCCCTACTCAAAAATATCTCTCTAGCACTCAATACTCTTAGAATTCCTCTTTTAGTTAAAGCAATAAATGTCAATGTTAATGAGCAAATGGGCTCATTAGGCCCAAAAGATGGCTCAATGGATAGAGATCCAGGCCTGGAATCAAGAAGATTCATCTTTCTGAGCTTAAATCTGGCCTGAAACTCTTACTAGCTACATAACTCTGGACAAGTCACTTAACCCTCTTTGCCTCAATTTCCTCACTGCAAAATGAGCTGGAGAAGGAAATGGCAAACCACGCCAGCAAAAAGGTTTGCCAAGAAAACCCCAAAAACAGGGCCACAAAGAGTTGGACACAACTAAAACAACTGAACAACAACAACAATGAGCAAATATATTACCCAGTAGGAGTTATAACTAACCCTCACACATGCATTGGCATCTGAATATGAATTATTCATCAGACTCTTTCTAGTTATCTAATAAGTTTCTGAAAGACCTTGGACCTGTCCATATTCATGATGGATAGGAGATAAGGGAGAGGAAAGCAGGAAGAGATGGAGAGAAGGAAGGAAGGAAGGAAGGAAGGAAGGAAGGAAGGAAGGAAGGAAGGAAGGAAGGAAGGAAGG
>NC_058134.1:23475223-23524853 GCF_016433145.1 Gracilinanus agilis | reverse complement strand
AGGAAGGAGAGAAGTGAAGGAAGAGAGGATGGAAAATGGAGAGACAGAAGAAAAGAGGGAAAGAGAGAAGGGAAATGGAAGAGAGAGGGAAGGAAGGAAGGAGAAGAGTAAGAGGAGGATGGAGAAAGAGACTATAGAGACAAAAATGGAAGTAATTGACAAGGCACTGTGATGGGGTGGAGATGTGGGCTGAAGAAAGTGAGGGAAAAGATCTAGAAGAATGCCAGAGAAATTAAGAGGTAAAGGGGGGTGGGGAAGTATTCCAGGCTGGGGGTGGGCAAATGTGAGGTGTCAGGAAATCGTGTCATATATAAGGAGCAGAATTAGGATTCTGTATCTACATCACAAAATATATGGAGGGGAATAGGTTATAAAAAGATCAGAGAGATAGGAAGGAGACAGGTGGTTAAAGGCTTAAATGCCCAACAGAGGGCATTATATTTGATTGTGGAGTAATGGGGTAATGGGGAGCTATTGAAGTTTAATGATTTAAGGGTGACATAGTAAAACCTACATTTAGGAAAAACACTTTTACAGTGTCGACCTGGAAAAACATAGAACCACTAAAGTAGTTACAAAGAACAATTCTTTAATCAGGACAAGGGAGACACTGCCCTTAATTTTGGTTCTTCAGAGATCACCGTGTTTTCATAATTACCAAACAAAAAGCAATACTAGGGGTTTCTATTTATCTGATTATATGTCAAATCCCCCAATGGAATGTCATCTACTTGAGGAGATGGAGGGCATGAATTGAAGCCTCTTTTCACCCTTGTTATTATCCTCAACAACTATATAATGCCTGCCTTACACACAGAAGGTGATTGGGAAATGAAGGTAGGAGATATTTTGAATTAGAAAAGGCAGGAGATACTAATTAAACCCCCCAGAGCTTGAACCCATGACCTTACCCATAGAAAGAGGCTCAGTTATCCCACTGAATCCCAGCCAGGAAGGCAAGAGGAGAAAGGCAACTGAGGGAGGTCCCAGATTCAATAAACAAAGCTAGAGAAAGCTGGGTTAAGAGATGAGAAGAGTGTAAATCAAATTCAAAGTCAATGAAAAACTGGAGAAAGCCTTGGGAAAGAAAGCAGCCTTGGAATGGAAACAAGAAGGGACATCTTGGTTATTGCATTTTCAACTGCAAAAGGTTAGATGGTTTGAGGGATGGGGAACCAGGAAAGGCAAGCAGGTCAGGGAAGAAAGGATGTCAGGTGTTCAGATGGGAATCCATTAAAAGCTTTACGTCAATAGACATAAAAAGAGCCAAATGTTGGTGGGGAGGAAGGGTAAGGAAACAAATGAATATGCCTTATTGGCTCCCTCTATTCCTAAAGCATCAAGATATTAATTAGTTGGTCTATAATCAACACAAAAACATACCTTTATCTTTACATGCACAGTTCTCCAGACACATGAGGTTCATTTATTCCAGCTAAATTTTAAAAAGCCAATGGTGGAGAAATCTGAGAAGATGGCAGCTTAGAAAGAGCAAAACTTCAGACCTCCATATCCTTCCACACTGAGATAAAAAACAAAGCCCTTTGAGGGGAAAGAAAACCAAATCTAACAACAGGACAGAGCTGGAGGATCCTTCTGCTGGACAGCTCAAGAGGTGCCAAGAAAAAGGCTCGCATTCTTGAACTGCTGGGTTTGAGGGTAAGGAAGCAGGGGAATCCCAGGACTCCTCCCCCATGTGCTGTGCTGAGTCTCCAGTGGCTCCTGGAATCTCTGGGCAGGCAAGCATACTGGTCCAGAGAGAGGGCCTTGCTGGCACAGCTGAGCCAGGCTCAGGGCATTGAACACAGATGTAGAGGCAGCTAGAGGAGAAATGCAAAGAGGCAACCCAGACACAGCGAAAATGCTCCATCTTGCCCTACCCACCTTCTCTCAAGGTTTTAGCCTCAGGGCACATCAGCATCAAGCAATACAGATCAACCCCACCTGGCTTAATCCCATCAATAGGACAGATAAGAAGTCTTCAGAGGGCAGGGAAACTCCAACACCCCTCCCCCATAGACTGAAGAGAAAGAAGTTGTCACCAGCTGGGTAAGATCTTACATCAAAGCGCATTAAAACCATCTGCTTTACCTAATCAGCCAGCAGAGCAGAGAAGGCACAGGAGGGAAAGAAGGAAAAAATATGAGTAAACAACTGAAAAAGAAAAAGGAAATTACAATTGACAGCTTCTTTCCAGGAAGTGTACTAAGAGCAAATGAAATAGACAAAGAACAAGGAACTCCAAGCAAAACCAAAGAAATTCCAGCAAATTGGACACAGACCTTGGAAGAACTCAAAATTCAATTAACTCAAGAACTTAAAAAACAATCAAGAGTGGCTGAAGACAATTGGAAAAAGGAAATGCATCAGTGGTTCCCAAACTTTTTTGGCCTACCACCCCCTTTCCAGAAAAAATATTACTTAGCACCCCTGGAAATTAATTTTTTTTATTTTAATAGCAATTAATAGGAAAGATAAATGCACCTGTGCCCATTACCACTCCCCCCTGGATCGCTGCAGGGGGGGGGGGCAGTGGAGCCCACTTTGGGAATCACTGAAATACATGAACTAAAACAAGAAAATAGTGTCTTGACAGTCAAAATTGACCACTTGAAAACAAGGTAAAGAAGGTGAAAGATGACCTACAAAGAAAATCAGACCAAAAGGAGAAGGGATGACCAAAAAGCCAGGGATGAAATTCAATCTTTAAAAATTAGAATTCAGGGGACAGCTGGGTAGCTCAGTGGATTGAGAGTCTGGCCTAGAGATGGGAGGTCCTAGGTTCAAATCTGGCCTCAGACACTTCCCAGCTGTGTGACCCTGGGCAAGTCCCTTGACCCCCATTGCCCACCCTTACCACTCTTCCACCTATTAGCCAATACACAGAAGTTAAGGGTTTAAAAAAATTAGAATTCAACAACTAGAAGCATATTCAGAAGAGTCAAAACCAAGCAGAGTTGCTGGTGGAAAATGAAGAGTTACTGTGGAATAGTGGATAAACAGCTGATCTTGGAGCCAAGTTGACCTGTGTTCGGAATCTTTCTCTGCTGCCTACTGGCTATGAGGGCCTGTGCAAGTGACTTAGCCTTATGGTACCCCAGACAATTCTCTAAAATATTAAATTTCAGAGCCCTGCATTGAGAAAGGGTTAGAATCACAGAGTTTGAAGCATCCGCAGAGGTCAGTTAATCCAAAGCAAACTCAGCAGTCCCTTTTATCCCACCACAGTCCTGCCTCTGGCTCAACCACACCCAATCCAACCCAACTAGAATTTTTTATGGCATCTAATGACTGGGCAGTTTATCACTGATGGCTGTGTGGAAGCAGGAAGCTCCTTAGGGCCAGAGATGTCATCTAGCATCTTTGTTTCTTGCAGTAACTAGTATAGTTCTGTGCATGCAGTAAGCATGCAACTAAATGCTTGGAGAGTTAAACATCTGACTCACCAAAAGACTAACCCTGAGATAAGGAGTCTCTTGTAAAATAGAGATTTCTGAAATTTGTAAAGAAGCATCTGAAAGGCAAAGGGGTGGGAAAGGATCTTTTCAAAGAAAAGACATTTTTCTCCCTCAAATAATCAGATTTTGGAAACCATTTAATAACAATATAATAAACCTAATTGCACATAGTAGGTGGTCAATAAGTGCTTGTCGTGTGCAATGGAATAGCTTTGTATTTCGAAGGTGGATTTCTATGGAGAGATGGCACTAGTATTGCTGCATCTCTGTCATTCATTGACAGCTATTTGCATCCAAAGTGAGAAATGCATCATTTAAATTCCAGATGCTGAGTGTATAATTTTTCTCTTGATGGGTGCAGGCATGTTTCCCCATTGTTCCACTCTACTCTGCCTTTTACTCAAGTTGTTTGTGCAGAAAACTATTAATATTTTATAGCAGGTGGCAAGGAGGAGACAGCTGCTTCTTGCAAGGAGAGGGGGAGGGTTCATCTCCTCCCCTCCCTCTGGTACTGAGGAGGAGGTAATCTGAAGCCCCTCATAAAAGAAGACAGCCAGAGTATTCCATTTATCTGGTTCTGTGGCACATCTTCCAGTGGAATGTCACCTCCCTGAGGGAATGGACTGAAGTCCCTCTATCACTTCTGTTATCTTCAATAACCACACAATACCCACTTTACACATAGTAGGTGCTTTGGGAAAAAAGGGAAAAGCCTTTTAGAAAGAAGAGAGAGCTCTTCAGCTAACATGAGGAGCTCTATTTGAATCAAGATTCCACCACTAAATCTTTGTGGAACTGTGGGGAAGTCATAACCTTGGTAGGACTCGCATTCCTCATCTACAAAGTGAAGGAGTTGGACTAGATAGATTCTAATTTCCTTTCACTCATTAAATATTATAAATCAGAATATTTCTGGCCAGATGGAGTAACCATGGCACCAACAGGAATAAATCCATTTTGCTGGAATTCTTAAGAAAGAGAAGGGCTTATGGGAAGAGGAAGACCTAAGGCAACCCATCAGTCTTTGGGAATATAGTGGCAGGAGTGATGGTGGCAAATAATTAGTTGGGAAAGGAGAGGAATCAACCCTCAAAAGGGAATGAGGGTGGACACAGTAAAGGAAGGGCTCCTTTGCTGGGAGACTGAAGAACTATGGTCACAGATGGAGCCACTATAAGACATTGGGGCAGCTTCTTGCCCCACAAGAAAAGCAGTTAGTAGCAGACTCCAGATGGAGTAGAATTCTCGATCTCCAAAGACTCCCCTTGTTTGTGGCATGCATCTTTTTGCATTCTGGGAGAATGAGGATGGAAAGGAGCTCTTAACTGGAGCAGAGATGTTTAACTGTCCCCACACATAACAAAGGAGCTTCAGGACCTTATGACTGTTCATTTGAACTAGCTGTCTTCTATGTCGGAAATGTTCTTTCCTCACCAGCAGTGTGGAGTTTTCCTAGTTTCCTTTAAGATTCAGCTCAAATCCTACTTTCTTTGCCAGACCCCCAGTAATTATTACTTCCTTCTCCTATTACTTTCAATCTATTCTATGCATATATAATATAGCTAAATTGCTTGATACATACTTACAGATATGTGTATGTATGTGTGTACATATATCTTGAAAGCACATAGTTATTTGTATGTTTAGATTGGTGCACTGGATTGAAAAGCCTATGGATGATTATTGAGAAGATGCTGAAATTGAACATGTGTCTGCTTAAGTCCAAAGTCCAGGGTGCGAGTTCATTTTCAACATTATGATGGGTTTCCAATAAGACTTAAAAGTCAAGATTCCAACTGTCATGGTGGCTAAGGACTGAGTAGCCCAAGAGAGTGGCTGGCTCAGATTTAAGGATATAAAGTTCTTAGAAGACCTTTCAGGGGTATTTGCAATAATGGGACCTCACCTTGAGGAACAAGAGCCTAGAAGCCACTGGTGGACCATGGACAGAAGTGAGACTTAGAGTTGGGAAGACCTAAGTTCAAATCCTGTTTCAGGTTTTGCTAACTGTGACCCTAGACAAATCACTTAGCCTGTGCTGGGCTTGGTATCCTGGTCTAGCCAGACTTGATGATTTCAAAGTTCCCTTCTAGTTCTAAATTTATGATTCTGTGAATTCACAAAACAACAACAGTTTATACTCTGTAGCCAAGTAGCAAGAGAATGGTATTCTCACAATAGCTGTTCTCTGACCATGTACTCAAAGAACCACTGATGGACAAGGGGAAGGAGACCTTCACGGAATATGGAAAGTGATGTCTGCCTGCATGAAGGAAAGAGAAACAAGGCTTAATGAACATACTGGGCTATAACCCAAGCATTAGAAGATCTTGTCTATTCATATTCAGTAAACTCATTCCCAGTAGCTTTTAGCCAGAGAAATGTAGGCTTGCTAAAATACTTTTTTTAAAATCCAGGTATCCTCTGGGCCCAGAATTCAACAGGAGAAAGTACGTGAGCTGGATCACCTTCAGGGAATTAAGCCCAGTCTTTAATGGCCCCATGCTTCTCCACGGGGAGAAAAAAATCCACTTGGCAACATCATCCTTCTGGTGATACTATTATGGCTTTGAGTCATAGACTTCCACAATCTCAGAAGAATCGGAATTGCAGGTTACCTAAAAGGCAATGGAGGGAAGTGTAAAATGTCTGGAGTGTATTAACAAGGAAGAACTCTACATGATAAATAACACAAAAGATATCACCAACAAGATCTTTGGGATTGAAAAGAAGGTGTGCTGATCATACTACAAAAGCAGGAACCATTGGACAATACATGCACTCCCTTAACACCAATCTGATGATAAGAAACATAAAAGAAGAATCTGTAGCCCTCTGGCTGAGGACTTACGGGAGAACATGGTTGAGAGTTTCACATACGATAAAAAACATGATGGGTAGGTGGCCATCTGTCTACACTCTTGGTGGGAATGCCCACAGCAATGAGCTCAAAAACTCCCAAAGTATCCAAGTAACGTTCTGTGGGTCCCAAACATTTCTTTTATCTCAGGACTCTTTTACATAAACTCTTAAGAATTCTGAAGGATTCCAAAGAACTTGTGTTTATGTGGGTTAGAACAATCTCTATTTGCCATGTTAAATAGTGGTTAGAATTTTTAAATATTTATTCATTTAAAAAATAACAATAATAAACCCATCATATGTTAACATAAAAGTGTTTTTACCCTCAAAAGTTTAGTGAGAAGAATGGTATTATTTCACATATTTTTGCAAATATCTAGAATGTCTGACTGAACTGTGGACAATCAGATTCTTGTATCTGCTTCTGCATTCAGTCTGCTAGGAAATGTTGCTTCGGTTGAAATATTTCACCCTGACACAATGATGTATAGTTAGAAAAGGGGGAAGAGTATTTTATAACAAATAACATCTTAGCATTATTTTCTTCAAATATTTTTGACCTTGAGGATTCCTTGAAAGAGTCAGGGACCCCACCTTGCTAACTTTCTATTTTTAGGTCATTCTACCACCATGGTAGCAGCAAGGTAGGTTAGTACCCTGTCAGTTGGTCTCAAGTTAAGAAGATCATTTTTCTGAGTTCAAATCCTGCCTCAAACATTTCATAGCTGGGTGACCCTGGGTAAGTCATTTCACCCTGTTTGTCTCAGTTTCCTCATCTGTAAAATGAGCTGGAGAAGGAAATGGCTAATCATTTGAGTAACTTTGCCAAGAAAACCCCAAATGGGGTCATGGAGAGTTGGATGCACCTGAAAAATGACTGAACAACATCACTATCCTGGTAGATCAGAGCACACAGGAGGACTCGGGGATAAGATGAATGAATTCCTCAACTCCTCACTCTCTCGCACGCTACATATCCAATCAATTGACAAACCCTGCCATCTCTGCCTCCACAACATAGCTCCCACCTGACCACTTCACCCTACTCATAAAAGCTCCCACTTTGGTTCAGGTTCTCATCACCTCTCAGATTGTTGCAGGAGGCTCCTAACTGGTCTCCATGCCTCAGGCATCTCACTCCCCACCTCGTTCCATCCCACAGACCCTGCTGCCAACATACAAATCAGACCGTGCCATTGTCCTACTCATTCAGCTCAGGTGGCTTCTGATTGCTTCTAGGACTAAATAGAAATTCTTCTGTTTAGCTTTTCACAACCTGATCTCAATCTCTTTGCAGCCTCATGGTACATTAATAATAATAGCTAGTGTTTACATAGCATGGTTGGCAAAGGGCTTTACATGTGTTATCCTACTTGATCCTCACTACAAGATAGGTAAGATTATCATCCCCATTTTACAGATGAGGAAACTGGCTAAAAGGCTTTTGCCTTCCTGGGCTCCCATTCTCCTTGTCCCTCACTGGTCCTTGTGTACAGTAGTCAGAGGACTACTAGCACACTGATGCCATTCTCTTGCTGCCTGGCTATCATCGTCTTGTGAATTCATAGAATTGTACATTTAGACATTTGGATTGTAAGGGTTAAAAGTAGGAGTTCGACAGAAGTGAAGAGAGCAGTTGAATTTGAGAAATACAGATAGACAATAGAAAAAGAGAAAAGGGAGATTATTATTCTAATACCCTACGACTATACCTAAATTCCTAATACTATCTAAAATTTCCAAAAACCTAATTCTGTCTTCTGAGGACAGATTCTTCTTGCCTGGCAAACACCAGACCTATATAACCTACACAATCTAAAAATTGATACACTAACTACCTATCTTCCTAGATAATCAACAGCCACTACCCACGAACTTCTTCAATCCATTTCTACCACCCAACTGTCAGTAGCCCCTTGCCTCAGAGATAGACCTCTTGCTCTCTTAAGATCCAGAGGCAAAAGCCCCAACTGTCAGTGTTCTTTCCTTATCTCTCTCCTGGTCTCCCTGGTAACAGAATCTTCAGCTCTGGCTCATTGACTCCCGTCAGTTCTGCTCTACTTAGAAATTCTGCTCTCTTGCCTCTTAAAGAGACAGAGGGAGAGATTAAGAAAATCCCTTTAACAATAGCTGGGAATGATAAGAGAAGGACTCAAACTTGGGTCTTCCTATCTAGTACTCTATTGACTATGCCACCTAGTTGCCAACATTACTCCCTATGCCCTACTCTAATCTACATCCAGATTGGCCTTTTCTCTGGCATCAAACCTAATACTCCATTGTACAGATCTCCATAGATTTATATTGGCCATTATCTGGACCTGCATCTACTCCCCTGCTCACTTCCTCCCCTCAGAATCCCTCACTTCCCTCAAGATAAAGTTCAAAAATCATTTTCTTTTTTAATTTCTTTTTATTTTATTTCTATTCAGGGCAACTAGGTGACACTGTAGATAGAGATACATGCCAGGAAGATCTGGATTCATATCTGACCTCAGATACTTCCTGGCTGTGTGACCCTGGGTAAGTCACTTAATCCTATTTCCCTAGCTCTTGCCCTTCTGTCCTAGACTTGTTACTAGGACAGAAAATAAGGGTTAAAAATAAAAGAATGTATTTATTATTTCTATGGAAGTCAAGGACCACTCTCTGTATGATATCTTCTCTGATTTCTATCCCCCATGCCAACTGCTAGTGCCCTCTCTATGCAATGTCTTTGTAGCTATTTCATATGTATTTGTATTTATTCTATAAGGCCATCGGTCTAGAACTAAAAAAGACCTGGTTTGTTTTGATTGTTGAGTCATTTCAGTCCTGTCTAACTCTTCATGGCTCCATTTGGCAAAGATTCTCAAGTGGTTTGCCATTTCCATCTCCAGCTCATTTTATAGATGAGGAAGCTGAAGGAACAGGTTTAAGTAACTTTCCCAGGGTCACATAGCTAGTGTTTCAGGTTGGATTTGATCTTATGAACATGAGTCTTCATGACTAGTCCTGGCACTCTATCCCATGAGCTACCCAGCTGCCCCAGAAAAGACATTAGAGACCATCTAATCCAATCCCTTTCTCTAAAACCCAGAATGATACATGCATTACACATCAGAGATGGAATTTGAACTCAGATCCTATGACCCCAAAGTTAGTGCCCTTTCCAGCAGCCTAGGATGCCTCCATATTTCTCTTAGTTACTATATATTGATGTACCTGTTATTTCCCGTGTTAGGTTGTAGACTTCCTGAGAGAAGAGATTGTTTTCAGTTTTTGTATGCCTGGCACACAGTAGGTGCTTGATAAATAAACTGGCTGATTTCCTTCTCTCAAAGAACTCATAACCTTGCTGGTGGGGAGGGAGGTAGAGGCAAAAGGGATGCCTGGAAAGTGGAATGAGAAAAATGGAGCTATAACTTTCTCACTAAGGATGCAGGACAGTTTTCCATTTTCTAAATTACACAATTGAAAATCATGAGGTCCCTAAGATCTCTAAGCCTCAGTTTCTTCATCTGTGGAATGAGAGGGCTGAATCTGGTGACCTCTATGGTCTCTTCCAGCTTTAACTCTCTGCTCCTTTGATCCTAATCCAACCACTTCCTTTATAGATGAGAAACCAAGACCGAGAAAAAGAGAAAGACTTGCCCAAGGTCTCAAACTAGTAAATGTCTGAACCAGAACTGAGCCCAGCCGCTCTGACTCCCAATCCAAGATTCTCTCCCCTCCTCTTTTCCTCTCCTAGCCCAGTTGCCTATCGCCCAGCAGCATGGATGGAAGCCTCCCCACTAGAACTCAACGTATCGCTGCCGTTTAGAATCCAGGAATATTTTTTTTAGTAAGTTGGCTCCCTGTTCCAACTGTAGGCCACATAAAAGATGTTTGAAAGAAAATCCAATTAAGCATGGGAGGAATCCACAGGATGGGGAGAGACCCAAATAGCTATTCTTTGTCATTTATGTGATGCCTCCTCCCTGCCGTTTGAATTCAACTCTGCTGCACACCACGCTTAGGTATTCATTTGGAAGAGTGGCCCCTCAAATGCCAACGTGGTCTCAAAGAATTTCAGAGCGGGACACAGAAACTCCTTTGAATGCACCTTCTAAATTTACTCCAGAAAAGCAACCAATAATTAAAAGCCTCCACAATCTCCTTAGTCGATGGTGGAAAATGTCAAAAGCAGAGTCCCACAATCCTCCTGTCTGTACCCTCCTCTCTGCTACCTGCTGAAAAGCCAGTGCCATTCGCTGAGACCCAGTCAAGCATCCTGGCTCAAGAAAAGCCCTGGCGTGGGCACCAGACGCCAAGCTCAGCCAGTCAACAGGCCTTTGTTAACACCTGCTCTATGCCAGGCACTGTGTTAGGCACCGATGTTAGAGAGCTGGCAGGAAAATAGCCCTTGCCCTCGAGGGACCTACTGGGATAAACAACATGTACAGAGGTGTGTGTGTGTGTGTGTGTGTGTGTGTGTGTGTGTGTGTGTGTGTGTGTGAGAGAGAGAGAGAGAGAGAGAGAGAGAGAGAGAGAGAGACAGACAGACAGACAGACAGAGAGAGACAGACAGACAGAGAGAGAGAGAGAGAGAGAGAGAACCATGGTAGGAGAGAAGATGCCAGCAATAAGGGTATCAAGGAAGATTTCCATTCCAAGGTGATACTTGAGCTGAATTTGGGAGGATACTAGGCAGATGTGTGGAGAGCAGACATCCCTGGCAGAAGGACCACCTGTACAAAGACTGAAAACAGCTGGTGAGCATTTATTAAGCACCGTCTGTGTGCCAGGCACTGTTCTCAGTCCAATGAAGAAGATAGCCTCCATAGTTAGACATTTATGGAATGAATGAGGTGAGGCATTCCATGGGCGAGGAACCGTCAGAAGGGGAGTTGCACTGAGCTCAAGGTGTACAAAGGGGAATGGGACCCAGAAAACCAGAACCAAGTTATGAAGGACTTTCAACACCAATGAGATTGTTTGGGGGAGTATATACTGTCTGGAGTATGGCACTGGACTCAGAGTTAGAACTTGAATTCAAATCCTGCCAGCCATAGAAAGATTAAGTGACTTGCCTAGTCACACAGCCTCAGTTTCCTCATGTGTGATAGATAACATTTAATGCCTGTTCTCACAGAATGTATATGTGTAAACTTTAAAGTGATATATATGTATAAACATGGAAATATAGATATAGACACACAAATACTTTTTGTGGATTCTAGAAGTAACTTGGAGCCATTGAAATTTACTGGGCATGGGCATACCATGCTTAGACTTTTGGGATCTCACTCTTGCATTTCTATGGGGGATGAATCAGAGAGGAGACTAAAGCAGGAGCATCCATGGAGGTGGGGAGGAGGGAATAAGCATGGATCTAGTACCTACTTTGTGCCAGGCACTCTGCTAAACTAATGGTGACAAATATTGTCTTCTTTAGCCAGGAAGCTATTACAACAGTCCGGGAGAGACTAATGAAGCTCCCTGGGCTCCCCATCTCCCTGTCTCTCCAATTGGCTATTGCCTGAGTGGAACATGAGCCCTGTCGAAGCAGGACCTTCCTCAGACAAAATTGTGTGGTTACCCCTTCACCCATTTATTAAGGAACAGTTCTGGTAGTTCACCTGGATGCAAAGGATATCCTTTCCCATTCTTAGATTCAGCGACATGTTGGTTTCTCCATGGCACTGACCCTGATTCTAGGCAGCTAAGGAGCTGGACTTGAAGTCAAGAAGATCTGAGTTCAGATCCAAGTGCAGACACTTCCTAGCTGTATGTCAAGTGATCTAATCTCTCCAAGTCCCAACTTGTAAAAACTCATTTATCCTTTCCGTGATCCCAAACATCTCTCTAAGATGATCAAAGAGGAGATGCCAACTCGCACTGGCAGAAGTAGTCTTCTAAAAAGAACTCCTCATCTGATCATAGTTTCAATTCCAATTCTTGTCCTTTCAGGATGGAGAGAAGTTGGCCAGAAGTTGGGAGCTAGAAGGGAAGAGTATTCTAAGGTGAAGGCACTTTTCCCTCTGGATCTTTTTTGCCCAGTCCAATAGGTCCAGGTCTTCTTGACTTCAAGCCCAGCTCCTTAGCTGGCTAGACTCCAGGTCGGTGCCATGGAGAAACCAACATGTGGCTGAAACTGTAAGGATGGGAAAGGATATCCTTTGTATCCAGGGAGCTACCAGAAGAGATCCTCCTTTTGAAATGGGTGAAGGAGTCACTGCACAATTTCACCTGAGGAAAGACAATGATGGCGACCGCTAGCTTTCTGCTTCTTCTCCTGGTTAATCTACTTTCTGTTCCTGTTCCAGGAGAGCATCCTTCAGGCTCCTCTGGGCTGGGTGGCCGCAGCAGGCTAAGAGGGCGCCAATTGTTTCCTTTTTTAAGGGGCTCTCAAATTGCTCTTGTACGGCCCAAGGAGGATGTGGCTTACTATGACCACTGATATGTGGTATGGCTTTGTCTGCTCTCAGATGGAAAGGATGTGGCCTGGCTGAGCTGAGTGTAGTCCAGACATGAGGAAGCCTTGAGCAGGGTCAGAAACTGAAAGAGGAGACAGAGCTTAGTGAGCAAAGATATATTGGATAAAGGAGAAGATAGCAAACAATATCTGGGGAGAAAGAAAAGATAAATGGGGCAGAACAGTATGTAAGGAAAGAGGGATCATTGCATTATTTTAGAAGGAACTTTAGTGACCAGCTCATCCAACCCTCTAATTTTACAAATGAGTAAACTGAGGTTCAGTGCCATTAAATGACTTGTCCTAGATCACATAGTGAGTAATTACCAGAGATGGGGTTCAAACCCAGGTTTTGGCTACTTTAAGGACAATACTCTATCCACTAAGTGATGCGCTAGAAACACACCCAAGTCCGTAGCAGGGCCTCGCCCCAAGAATGGGAGACTCAAACTCCATTCAATCAGAAGTAAGAAAAGAATTTTATTTGAAAAAGAGGTGGTTTATGGTGGTATAATAGCCTGAGAGCTGGTGGAATAGCCTGGTAGCCCTTGGGCCAATGGAAAAGCCCAGGGGCTAGTAGAGTAGCCTCTTTGGAGCTGATAGCATGGAAAGCAGCTCCCCTATAGGGTGGCAGCTTCCTCTGAGGAGTGGAGCTTCCACACCCTGTAGATCAGGGTTGGCATACTTATTGGGATCTGGTAGCTCAGCACCTCCCTTTCCAAATTCAGGTGGATGTATGTTTTGGAGTTTGTTGCCAAAGGGAAAAAGGAGCATGTGCAAGATTGGGGGGTTCTTCTGGAATGCCAGAGCCCCCAGAGTGCAGGTTCCATGTTCCTCCATTGTCCCCTTGTCATCATTTGTCAAGAGGAGGTCTTGCTGCCCTTCCAGAGAGGGAACAAGGGGAGGGAATGTGGTACACTGGAGGACCATTATAGGTAATTCATTATTTCTAAGAACAATATAAGCAATTAATAAAACAGAATAGGCACAAAGCTGACGCCTACTATAGAATGTTACAGTTCTAGTACACAGAATGGATAATTGAACAATCTACAATTCATGCTTGACTAATGCTGAAACTACAGGTTTTGCAGTTGATGTTTAACTAGTGCTAGCAAGTGAGAAATGCAAGATTTCAGACTATGAGGGTCCCATTCCTATTATTGTCCCTTACTGCCCACTGTCAGTCTGCATCATTCCTCCCTCTTAAAAACCCAGAAATTGGGGGCAGCTGGGTAGCTCAGTGGATGGAGAGTCAGGCCTAGAGATGGGAAGTCCTAGGTTCAAACCCGGCCTCAGCCACTTCCCAGCTGTGTGACCCTGGGCAAGTCACTTGACCCCCACTGCCCACCCTTACCTCTCTTCCACCTAGGAGCCAATACACAGAAGTTAAGGGTTTAAAAAAAAACAGAAATTGAGAAATCTGGGGCGAATAGGCAATGGTCCCAACTTCTGTAACTTCTTCAGGCTGAGCTGGGACATTGCGTTAGCCCTAGTTGAATCTTTGGCAAGGATCGTGGGCTGGATCCAGGGGGCAGAGAGTGGTTGTAGGTGGACTGACAATGGATGAGATCATCTGAAATCTAATAGCGTGTAACTGAGAAGAAACAAAATGAGTGGGAATATTGAGAAGCCAGGGACCGAAACCATCAGGAGGAAGAACATCATCACTGGGTGAATCAGGAGGGTGCCCAGCATGGAAAATAAGCAGGAGCTCCCTGGGGGCTCTGCGTCTGCATGTATCTGTTGCTTTGGCCTGACTTGAGGTGAGTGCTCAGAAGATGATGTAGGTCCCAGGGAGAGCCTGCAGGAAAACTGACTTTATGGCTTAGATCTACCCCGACTTCCTGATGGACAGACAAATTAGTGAACCTCTGACCCCCCTTTCTGAGGAGGAGAGCCAAGGAGCATTGGAAGAGTGAATGCCCTAAGAACTGTCCAGGGTCTCGGCTCCCAGCCCTCGACTCCTAGGACTCCTAGTGGCAGGCCCGGTCAGATCCCCCCTCTTTCCATCACGATGGCTGAGCCTGGGATGACCTTGGATGTGCCTTGACAATTGGCCATTGCCTGAGTGGAACCTGAGCCTGTCAAAGCACTGAGAAGTTAGTGATGTTCCAGAGTAGAAGAGCCGGATGAGCAATGCGGAATGCATGCTCTTTACATCATACATATGCAGAGCACTGCTGCTTAAAGACTCTAGAGAGGAGATTCTTAGCCTTTTTGTGTCTCATGGACCCCGTTAGCCCTCTGATGAAGCCATTGGACCCTCTTCTCAGAATGTTTCGCTAAGGGGGCAGCTGGGTAGCTCAGTGGATGGAGAGTCAGGCCTAGAGACGGGAGGTCCTAGGTTCAAATCTGGCCTCAGCCACTTCCCAGCTGCGTGACCCTGGGCAAGTCACTTGACCCCCATTGCCCACCCTTACCACTCTTCCACCTCGGAGCCAGTACACAGAAGTCAAAGGTTTAAAAAAATAATAATAATAAAAGAATGTTTCGCTAAATTCATTCTGGAAGGAATGCTAAATTTCAGTTAGATGTCAGGGAAAATAAAGATGGAATTTTTTTCCCTATTCAAGCTCGTGGATTCCCTGAAATCTATCCAGGAAGCCCAGGTAAAGAACTCTAGAGAGCAAAACAACCTCACTGCCACCTTACAAATAATTTGGGGGAATCCTCAAGCCTCACAATATGTCTGACTGACCCATTTTTCTTCTAAAAGATTCCCATCCATGGTTTACTCCCATCAGAAAAATACTGACAAGGCAGCTCTCATGCTGGTTTTTAGCACAGGAGAACATGATTTCCCATTTGTTGGGTCCCACAATCCCAGGACTGTCTTGATGTTAACTTAGTCGAGGATTGGGGGTTGGAGGAAAGGAGGAGAGAGGCAGGTGCTTTATTTGTGTGAGAGAAGAATTAACTAGTTTCCTGGCCAAACCTGGCTGTCAGCTCTGTGGCTGAAGAGAGTAAAGCCATTACCTACAACTCTTGGATGGGATTTATTAGTGGATACCATGTAGACGGGGCAAATTATATCATTAAAGCATTTAATAAGGAGTTAAATTTTGGAAGGGCTCCCCATTTTTTTTGTCACTAACCCTTTCCCATAGCATAAAAAAAAAATCATTATGTTTCCTTCCTAGACGGGCGCCTTAATGTGTAGGAAAAGTTTGAGTCTCTAAAACAAGGAGAGAAACCAAATTCTCCATTGACTTCTGCATTTTCTGACTCAAATAAGCGGGAGGAGGGGGAGTACCACCAGGGACCCAAACAGAATATCACCACCACCCCCCAAAATATTCATTTCAATAAGTGGGAGGAAAAACCTTTTTATTTGGTTTGGAGGATGACTTTGAGAAGAAAAGAAGAGACTATCAATTCAAGGTGAGCCTTGAAGGAAGCCAGGAGATGGTGGTGAGGAGGAAGAAGATCCCAGGCAGGAGACGGCCAGTGAAAATGGCCAGGCAGGAGATAGAATGTCTTGTGAAAGGAATAAGAAAGCAGAAGCGTATCGCTGAATTTTAGAGAATGTGGATGAAGAGTAAGGCATAAGAAGACCAGGGAGGACAAGTAATGAAGGGGTTTAAAAGTCAGAAGGTCTTATATTTGATCCTGGAGGTAATCAATTCAAGTTTACTGATTAGGGGCAGGAAGATGGGTGACATGGTCAGATCTGCCCTTTAGAAAGACCACGGTGATAGCTGAGGAGAGGAGGGACTGGAATGGGGAGAGACTTGAGGCAAGGGGGCCACTGGAAGGCTGTGGCAATAATCCAGACATGGAGTGATAAGGATGATAAGGACCAGAAACACAGGACAATAGCTTGAAGGAACAACAGGGTCAACCAAGAGTTTGTTCCATATGGAAGAGATTTGGACATGTGTGTGAGCGACAAAGAAAGAAGTCAGCAGGTAAGAGAAGACTGAAGATTGTCTTCCCAGGGGATAGTGGGGAAAGCATGAGCTCTGGAACCGAAGGACCCTGTCTACTTGTGTGGCCTTAAGCAAATGGCTTAACCTCTTGGGCCTTCACTTCCTTTAGCTCTAAAATGAGGGGGGTTGGTTGAGGTGCCTCTGAGTTTCCTTCAAATACTAGATTTAGGATTCTATGATCTCTTCCTACTTAAATATCTTGCATATAACTTCCAGGTTGACAGGAATGCCCTCTGCTTTCCCTTGAAGTGATAACCTAATCTGCTTCCACCAGGACCCCATAAAGCAGATGCCTTTTTTCCCTTCTGTTTTTTTTTTTTAATCCTTATCTTCCATCTTGGAATCAATATTATGTATTGATTCTAAGGCAGAAGAGTGGTAAGGAATAGGCAATGTAGGGGTTAAGTGACTTGCCCAAAGTCACATAACTAAGAAGTATCTAAATTCAGATTTGAATCCAGGACTTCCTATCTCTATGCCTGGTTCTCAATGCACTGAGCTACCTAGTTGTCTCACCACCACCACCACCACTGTTCTTTAATATTAGTCTCATCAGAGTGAGCACCTTCACCCTGCACGTCTCCCACACAGGCTCTACCCACTCACCGTGCTAGGAGTCTGGGTCCTTGAACACTCTGTGAGGGCCAGGGCAGCCCACTCGCTGTCCGTCTCTCATGACCCACATCCATTTGGGTGCCAACAACAAAAACCCAGTGAGCTGGGCAGAGATCAGGGTTTAGGTGGCACAGTAGTAAGAGCTTCCTGAATTCTTCCTTTCTTTCTCTTCCCACTCATTAAACCCTTTTCAAATTGGACTTTGTACAGTTCCAGCTCCACAAAACTGGATAATACAGTGTGTCACCTATACAGAGTCATTCTTCATTCGCTCAGCAATCATTTACAGAGTAGCTTCCCATGAGCGGGGACTGGCTTATAATTGTTACTGCTGCAAAATGGAGAAAAGAATCACTGTGGAGCTTCCTTCAAAGGACTATTGTGAGGCTCAAAAGGAATGTAAGTCCCCTTGCAAACCCTAAATGTCAGTTCTCATTGTCAAAATCACGATTATAATCAAATAGAGACAAATCCGCAATTGGATCTGGGCTCTTATGACGAGTATTATCTCCAACAAGGCAGTTCTCCATCTCTACGTGCCAGCCCAGATTGCAGGACTCTTGGGCTAGGACGTCCCCTAAATTTGCCACAGGGGTCCAGGAGGGAGGGGGGGGAGTCCTTGTTTTCAGTTGGTGCGATGAATATCTCCAAGAAACACACAGGTGGCACGTTGGTTATCTCTCCCTCACTCTCACCATCTGAGCAGCCCATCTGCTCTTCCACTCAAACATTTCTTCACTAATCTCCTTTCCTTTCTTGCAGTTGCCTAATTCCTCATTGGTGACGGGCTGCAGCCTGCTAGCACCCTCTCCATTGCCCTCTGGGCGAGAACACATCTTCCACTCTTTAGGAGACCACAGTGTTCCATGACTCCCTGGTATATAACTATTATTAGTGGTGTGGTTATTGCTATTATTGTTTTTCTTATTAACTATAACACTGTATTTGACAATGAAAAGAATGACAAGGTAGAAAAGAAAGTCCTCGCCCAATATGATAATCTGGGGATGGGACAGGGGGGTGAGCACCTCTGGACTCTGAAACAAGAACAATTACAAAGAAACTGACTACCAAGAGCATACATGACAGCAGCTCAAAAATTAAAAACTTAACCAGAGAATCTTAGGATCCTTAGACCATTTCTCACTCCAAACCTTAGGAGTGAGTTAAGAAGAAATCTTATTTAGGTATCCCTCATTTTTGCCAAGAGCCTTTCCAGATCTTCCATAATCTCTGATACTCATCTCTTAAATTTGTTTTATTCAAGACTATTTGTGATGATGCTTTCCTCCCTCGATTCACTATAATTCATCCATTATGAAATATATGAAATTTCTCTGCCATCTCTTTTCCTTCATTTCTCCAATGAACTCTCATCTGCTTTTGTTTCTGGTTTTCTGTGTTCAGCTGAAAAGGGGAGAAAAGCTATTTGCCACAGATTAAGATTGTTAACAAAATGCTTCACCTTTGGGAAGTCATTCTCTAATACTTAACACATATCAGCTAGGGACTACCCACAGAAGAATTGAAGGCATCAATTTTACAAGAAAAACGAATAATCAACTTTAAAACAATAAAACAAAATAACTCGCAAGAAAGTTTGTTATTTTGACTTTGGCTGTCCTAAGAGCACATATACACATACATGCTTGCTCACACGCATGCACACACATGCATGCACACACACATACATACACATCTTTTAGTGATTTATAACTTTCTTCTAAGAAACTCAATTGGCATCTTACTCACTGTAAGGGAAAATACTCTCTAATGATAAAAGAAATGAACATTAATAGCTCTAAGGTATTGCCTCACCCCCATCAAATTGGCCAGATAAGATAAGGTAAAGAGAGTTGGCTAGACTAGCTAGAAAGGGGGTGGGGAAAATAGACAAAGGAAAACATGGGTGATGGATCTATGGATTTGATTGATCATTTTAGAAAAAAACTGGAATTATGTGTGAAAGGGTCTTTAAACTGTTGAGACCCTTTGATCCCAGGGACTTTCTCCTGGGCATAGCCCCAAAGAGATTAGAGGCAAAAAGAAATGTTTCACATAAACTATGATATCCACAACAGCATTTTTTGTAGTAGCTAAAATAAAGAAGGTGAGGTGGGATCAGGGAATTGGGTGCTTATTGGTTGGGGAATGACTAAACAAGCTATGATATTTGAATATACTTGCATATTATTACACCATAATAATTGACAATTTTTCAGAGTAATACAGAGAGACAAGTACAAACTCACAAAGACCGAAGACAGTAGCACCAAAAAAACAACCTACACAATGTCTCCAATCATATACATGTGAACGAATGATACTAGAGGATAATCAAAATCAGATCAGATGCAATGATCAATCTTAGTTCCAGATACTGATTTTGGAACACATTTACTCTGGGTACAAAGAATATTGCATATTCCTTTACTTGAAGTCACTGGAGTTTTTTGTTTGTTTTTTGTAGAGAAGGATATTATGGAAGGGGGAAGAGAGATTAAGGAAGGCTGCATTGAAGAAGCAGAACCTGGACTAGACCTAGAAGGAAGGGGAAGATATCAAAAAACACATGTTAAACCTCTTCCAGATATAGGGGGGTAGTATGCCAAAAGTAAGACCAGATTGGAGAATGGCAGGTAGAGATTCCATGAATGAAATAAGTTCATAAAGAGATAGAAATACAGTAGGCACCAGAACATACCCAGCTAAGAAATTTGAGTTTTGTTCAATAAACATTGGGAAGCTCTTGACTTTTTTTCCCTTTAAATGTGGATTGGCCAATGGTGGGAATAAATTTGATTTTACTATCTAGAGAACACTGTTAATGAAGTCAGAAGAGGTAAGTTCTGACTTCCAATTCTACCTAAGACACTTCCTACCTGTTGGACCCTGACCAAATGATAGCCTCCCTGAGCTTGACTTTTATCAGCTGAAAATCAGTAGCATGAACCTCCTCATTGGGTGGTTGTGAGCACCAGATGAGAACTGTATGAAAGAGACTTTGCAAACCTTTTTTCCCTCCAATAATATATAAAAACAGCTTCCAACATTTTTCAAAGAATTTTGAGTCTCTAATTTTCTCCCATCCAACCTCAACCCTCATTGCCATCCCTCCCACCCACCACTGAGATGGTAAGCATTCTGATATTGATTCTACATGTGCAATTGTATAAAACATTTTTCCATAGTAAACTTTTTGTGGAATGAAACTCAAACGAAAAATTTAAGAAGGAAATGAAAAATGTTTGCTTTGGTCTGGATTCAAACTCCGTCGATTCTTTTTCTGGAAGCAGATGGCATTTTTTATCCTTTGGGGTTGTTTTGGATCATTCAATTGCTGAGAATAACTAAGTCATTCCCAGTTGTTCATTATACAGTATTCCTGTCACTGTTTATTTCACCCTGCTTCAGTTCATGTAAGTCTTTCCAGGTTTTTCTGAGCTCCTCCTAGTCATCATTTCTTACAGTGCAATAATATTACAATACAATCAAATGCTCTAACTTACTCAGCCATTCCCCAATTGATGGGTATCCCCTCACTTTCCAGTTCTTTGTCCCTATAAAAACAGCTGCTTTCAGTATTTTTTTACATATAGCTCCTTCTCCTTTTTGTTTTTTATCTTATCTCTTGGGGATACAAACTTTGTAATGGTATTGCTGGGTCAAAGGGTATGTACTGTTTTACAGACATAGGTCCAAATTGCTCTCCAGAATAGCTGAATCAGTTCACAACTCCCCCAATGGTGCATTTGTATCTCAATTTTCCCACATTCCTCCAAGTTTTGTCTTTTTTCTTTTCTGTCATAATAGTCAATCTGATAGGTGTGGGGTAATACCTCCAATTTCTTTTAATTTGCATTTCTCTAATTAAAAGTGGTTTAGAGCTTTTATTGCATGACTATAGAGAGCTTTAATTCTTGTCTGAAAACTGCCTATTCATATCCTTTGACCATTTGTCAATTGGGGAATAGCTTGTATTCTTATATATGACTCATTTCTCTATATATTTGAGAAAGAAGGCCTTTATTAGAGAGACTTGTAAAAAAATTTTGCACCATTATGTTTACTATGCTATTCTCCATCTATTCTCCTCTGTTTAGCTTCTGGCTATCATCTCCCCCAATTTTCTCCCTTTCTATCAGCCCCATACACTTCTCTAATTCCCTTCCCCTCCTACTTTTTTGCAGGGTAAAATAAATTTCTATGTCCAATTGATTGTGTATGTTCTTCCCTCACTGAGCCAATTTAGTAAAATTCATGTGTTCCCCTTCCCACCTCCTCCTCCTCCACCCCTCCACTGTAAAAGCTCTTTCTTAAGTCTTTTATGTGAGATAAATTACTCCATTATATTTTTCCTTTCCCCCTCCTCCCAATGCATTCCTCTTTCTCATGCCTTAATTTAATTTAATTTTTTATATCATTCCATCATATTCAACTCTTACCTTTGTCTTCTATGTTCTTTTCAAACATTAGTACTGGGAGAAGGGGAAAGATATTGTGTTTTTACATTTCTGTAGTGACTTCTTAAGAAATGTCACACTATCTTCAATTGGGGAGGTAGGATTTTTTTCAGTATTTTTTCTCCAAAATTTCTCAGATGTTTTATTTTATTTATAAGTAAGAAAATAAGAAAATAGATGAAATAAATTGAACAGGGCAAAAATTGGCAAAAATCTGTTTGTTTTCTTTCTACAAAACAGGAAGGCATTTCGATTCAATTACACTTAATGCTATTGTTCCTATAAGAAAGTAAAATTCAAAGAATGATTGTAAAAAGTTAAACTAAAATTATTTCATCTAATATAATTATTGTTTTTATTTATGTATATGTATTATTAATGTTTGTTTAGTAAAATACTACATTAATGCATATAATGCCTTACAAAAACAGGGTTTACTAAGTGAATGGAACAGATTAATTCAATTTACATTAATCATTTGGCACTCAACTTTTGTTCATCAATAAAAACTGCCCAGATATTCTTGAATAAGAGAGTAAAAGAGAAATTGAAAGAATCCACAGATCACCTCAAGAAAGAAATTGCCAAATGACAAATCTCAGGAATATAATAGCTATATTTAAGAGCCCCAGAGCTAAGGAGAAAACACTTCAAGCAGCCAGAAAGAAACAATTCAAATACAATGGGGAAATAGTCAGAATTATACAGAACTTAGCAGGCTCCACATTAAAGGATCAGAAAGCATGGAATATGATAATCTGAAAGACAAAAGATCTAGGTTTACAACCCAGAATCACCTATCCAACAAAATTGACATTCTTTCAGGGGGAAAATGGTCATTCAATAAAATAGGAGTTTTCTAAGCATTCTAGATGAAAAGACCAGACCTAAACAAAAAATTTGAAGTCCAAACACAAAACCCAAGAGAAGCCTAAAAACCTAAATAAGAAAGAGAAAATTTAAGGGACTCAATAGAATCTAACTATATTTATTCCTACATGGAAAGATGATATTTGCAATTCTTAAACATTTTTATCAGTAGTAGAGCAATTAAAAGGAGTATATATAGACAGAGAGTGTGGAAGTAAGTTGTTTAGGATGATATAATATGCAAAAAAAATCAAGGATTGAAAAGGTGGGTTGCACTGAAAGAAAAGAGAAGGGAGAGTTGGAATGGGGTAAATTATCTCACCTAAAGAGGCATGAAAAACTATTACAGTGGAGGGGAAGATGAGAATGTTGATGGGCAATGCATAAACTTTACTCTCATTGTACCAGACTGAGAGAAGGAATAACAACAACCATACTTATTGAGGTATAGAATCCTCTTTTACCCTATAGAGAAATAGGAAAGGAATAAGACAAGGGAAGTAGGATGGTTATAGAAGGGAGGGGGAAATGGAGGAGTATAAAGATTAAAAATAATAAAGGTTGATATAATAATGTATATTAGTATTTTAATTAAAGCCATGCTGATAAAGTTATTAGACCACGCGCTTGTAAGAATTCAAAATTGCCCCCGACGCCATCATTGTCTCCCGTCTCTTCCTCAGTCTGCTGGCCAAGAGACCACTCCCACCTAACCCAGGAGATTTAAACTCTTCTCTGCGTGGAGACGTAGGCCTCCCCACGCCCAAAGAACCGGAACCGGAAACCCGTTGGACCATGGGAAATGTAGTTTGATAATTTCCCCATGTCCATAGAAAATACATATATATGCGTAAAGATGACATCTCCCAAATTTCACTTTTACAGGAGTGATAGAAAAGCAAAACCCTGGTGAGGAGGGACAGAGTGAAAGGAAACAGCAGGATCAAAAAGGGAAAATAAGATGGAGGGGAATACACAGTTGGTAATCAAAATTGTGAATGTGAATGTGATAAACTCACAGATAAAATAGAAGCAGATAGCAGAGTGGATTAGAAAGCTAGAATCCTACTATGTGTTGTTTATACGAAACATATCTGAGAGAGTGACACACACAACGTAAAGCTAAGGAGCTAGAGAAGAATTTATTATGCATCTGAAGTAAAAAAAAAACAGGAATAACAATTATGATCTCAGAAACAAAGCTAAAGCAAAAATACATCTGATTAAAAGAGATAAGAAAAGAAATCACATCTTGCTAAAAGATACTATAAACAATGAAGTAATATCAATACTAAACATATATACACTATATAGTATAGCCTCTAAATTTTTAAAGGAGAAATTAAATGAACTTCAGGAAGAAATTGACAGTAAAATTATATTAGTGAAGGACCTCAACTTTCCCCTTTCAAATCTAGATAAATAAAACCAAAAAATAATCAAGAAAGAAGTAAATGAATGAAATCTTAGAAGATTTGAATAAAAAAGAAAGAATGAAATCTTAGAAAAGTTAAAACTAATAGATCTCTGGAGAGAATGGGAGTAGAAAGGAATATACCTTCTTTTCAGCAGAACATGGCTCTTACACAAAAATTTATCATTTATTAAGGCATAAAAACTTCACAACCAAATGCAAAAAAACAGAAATAGTAAATGCATCCTTTTCAGATCATAACACAATAAAAAATTATAATTAATAAAGTTCCATGGAAATATAAATAAAAATTTATTAGAAACTAAATAATCTAATGCTAAAAAAAGAGTGGGTTGAAGAACAAATTATAAAAGTGATCAATAATTTCATTAATGAGAATGACAATGTGGAGGTAACATGTCAAAACTATGGAACACAGCAAAAGCAGTACTTAGGTGGAAATGTATATCTCTAAATGCTTACATCAATAAAATAGAGAACATTGTAAAAGGGAATTCTTGGTTCTCTTTGAGTTCACACTTGTGAAAGGGAATCCTTTAATTCTCTTTGCCTAATTGGAGCTAACACTTTAGTTAACACTAAAGCTTGAACTAGGTGGAGGAGCTCGCAAACCACTTAGTAAATTCATACCCTACTTAGTGCTAGGTGAGAAGCCAGCAAGACCTTGGAGAGCTCCACCCTTTTTACCTAACTAAGTCAAAAACTTGTGAATTCTTTTAAGAGTCCCACCTTTAGAAATTGAACCCTTTCAATGAGTATTCACCCCTCCAGAAGGTGCAAACTGGTTCCCACAAACACTGCCCCCTGGGCAGTGCTAGACTATTTGGAAGCTGTGACTGGACCCTGTGAAGAGGGGAGGAGACAAGAAGCCACTATGAAAGGTCCTGGATTTCTGAGGCTAGGGAGTGCATTCCAAGAAGGAAGTTGGTTTCAAGAAGAAGGTTGGCCTCAGGATTCACCTTGAGATCAAATCATTGTCTTGACTTGCCTCTTGGAGTAAACTTGGGTGAGTTGATAACTGGCTTTCCCTTCCTGTCTTCTGGAGAGAGTTAAATTCTGGTTGAAGGTTTAAAATCCTGGATGAGCCAAGCACTGGAACAATATTTAGTTAGGTAGGTTAATGTCTTCTCTATCTTTTTATATTTCTCTATTTTCACTCTTTCCACCTCTTTTGTAAATAAAAGATTTATAATTTTCATATATTTAGCCATACCATTAATTTTAACACTTACAACATGAACATCAATGATTTGGGGATGCAACTAAAAAAACTAGAAAAAGAACAAAGTAAAAATCCTCATTTAAAGAATAAATTGAAAATTCTAAAAATTAAAGGAAAAATTCATAAGATTGAAAGAGAAGAATTTAACTAACAAATAAGACTAGGAACTGTTTTTATGGGGGGGAACAAATAAAATAGACAGTGTTGGGGGCAGCTGAGTAGCTCAGTGGATTGAGACTCAGGCCTAGAGATGGGAGGTCCTAGGTTCAAATCCGGCCTCAGACACTTCCCAGCTGTGTGACCCTGGGCAAGTCACTTGACCCCCATTGCCCACCCTTATCACTCTTCCACCTATGAGCCAATATACAGAAGTAAAGGGTTAAAAAAAAAGACAGAAGGTAAGGGTTTAAAAAAATAGACAGTGTTGGTTAATTTGATTTAAAAAAGAAAGAAGAAAATCAAATAATCAATATCAAAAATGAAAAGTGTGAGCTCACCACCAATGAAGAGGAAATCAAAGCAATCATGATGTGCTATTTGCCCAATTATATACCAATAAATCTGACAATGTAAGTGAAATGAATGAATACTTACAAAAATACAAATTGTCCAGATTAACAAAAGAGGAAATAAATTCTTAAATGATCCCATATCAGAAAAAGAAATTGAAGAAGCAATCAATGAACTCAAAGAGAAAAAAAAACCCAGGGTCAGATGGTTTCACAAAAGAATCCTACCAAACATTTAAAGAACAATTAATCCCAATACTACATAAACTATTTCACAAAATAAGCAGAGAAAGAACCCTACCAAATTATTTTTATGACACAAATATGGTACTGTTACCTAAGCCAGGAAGAACAAAAATAGAGAAAGAAAATTATAGGCCAATTTCATTAATGAATATCAATGCAAAAAAAATTTAATAAGATACTAGTGAGGAGATTACAGCAATATATCACATGGATCATTCACTATGACCAGGTGAGATTTACACTAGGAATGCCGGCCTAGTTTAATATTAGGGAAACTATCAGCATAATTGACCATAACAGAAATCACATGATTATCTCAATAGATGCAGAAAAAGCCTTCCACAAAATACAATACCCATTCCTATTAAAAAACACCAGAAAGCATAAGAATAAATGGGTCATTCCTAAAAATAAGTAGTATCTACCTAAAACCTTTAGCAATTATCCTCTGCAATGATGATAAGTTAGAAGCCTTCCCAATAAGATCAGGCATGAAGCAAGGATGCCCATTATCACCACTATTATTTAATATTGCAATAGACATACTTGCTTTAGCAATAGGAAAAGAAAAAGAAATTGAGGAAATTAAAGTAGGCAATGAGGAAACTCACTTTTTGCAGATGATATGATGCTATATTTAGAAAACCTAAAGAATCAACTAAAAAAACTGTTTGAAATAATTAATAGCTTTAGTAAAGTTGCAGGCTATAAAATAAATCAACCTAACTCTTTGACATTTCAATAAATTACCAACAAAATCCAGCAGCAAGAGTTAGAAAGAGAAATTCCATTAAAAATCAGCCTAAAAATATAAAATACCTGGGAATCTATTTGCCAAGGAAAGCATAGGAATTATATGAACACAATTATGAAACACTTTTCACATAACAAAGTCATATCTAAACAATTGGAAAAATATCAATTGTTCATGGGTAGGCTGAGCTAATATAATTAAAATGATAACTTTACCTAATTATTTTGTTTAGTACCATACCAATCAAACTACCAAATAATTATTTTATAGAATTAGAAAAAATAATTTTAAAAATTCATCTGGAAAAATAAAACTTCAAAAATATCAAAGGAACTAATAAAAAAAAAATCTGAAGGAAAGTGGTCTAGCAGTACAGATCTCAAACTATACTATAAAGCAGCAATCATCAAAATAATACGGTACCAGCTAAGAAATAGAATTATAGATCAATGGAGTAGATGACATACACAATATACAAGAGTAAATGGCCTTAGCAAGCTAATGTTTGATAAACTCAAAGATTCCACCTTTTGGAATAAGAACTCACTATTTAACAAAGACTGCTGGGAACATTGGAACAGTATGGCAGAAGCTAGGTATAGACCAATATGTCAAAACCTATGCTGAGATAGAGTCAAAATAGATACATGATTTAGATATAAAGAATGATACCATAACTAAATTAGGGGAATACGAAATATGGCAGATCTTTGGAGAAGAGAATAATTTATGACTAAACAAGAAATAGAGAGTATTATAAGAAGTAAAATGAATTATTTTGAATATGTTAAATTAAAAGACTTGTACAAACAAAACTAATGTAACGAATATTAGAAGGGAAACAACAAGCTGGGGGAAAATGTTTTATAACAAATGTCTCTGATAAAGGTCTAATTTCTCAAATTTATAGAGAACAAAGTCAAATTTATAAGAACGTAAGCCATTCCCCAAATGACAATTGGTCAAAGGATATGAACGAGCAATTTTCAAATGAAGAAATCAAAGCCATCAATACTTCTATGAAAAAAATGTTCTAAATCACTCTTGATAAGAGAAATATAAATTAAAACTCTGCTGAGGTACCACCTCGTTCCTATCAGATTGTTCAATATGGCAGTAAATGAAAGTGGTAAATGCTGGAGGGTATGTTGCAAAATTGGGACACTTTGTTGGTGGAGCTGTGAACTGATCCAACCATTCTGGAGAGCAATTTGGAACTATGCCCAAAGGGCTAAAAAACTATGCATACCCTTTGATCTGGTAGTACTACTACTGGATCTATATCCCAGAGAAAGGGGGGGGAGGAAGACTTACTTGTACAAAAATATTTATAGCAGCTCTTTTTATAGTGACAAAGAATTAGAAATTGAGGGGATGTCCATCCATTGGGAAATGGCTGCATAAATTATGGTACATGTTGGTGATGGAATACTATTGTGTTATAAGAAATGATAAGCAAGATGGTTTCAGAAAAAGCTGAAAAGATCTGCAGGAACTGATACAGAGTGAAATAAGCAGAACTGGGAGAACATTGTATACAAAAACAGCAATATTGTTCAATGTTTGTGAAAATTTGACTACTTTCAGCAATGCAATGATCTGGGACAATCCTGAAAGATTTATGATGGTTTGGAAAGCTGTCCACCTCCAGAGAAGTCATCTTTCACCTCAGTGTATTTATAGTTTAATTTTGGGGTTTTCATCGTGTATGAGTTTGCTCTTACAACAATGACCAATATGGAAATGTGTTTTGCATGACAATAAAATAACATTTTAAAAAAGAATTTAGGACACATAATTACTTCCTATAGAAGAATAATAATAGAACACTCCCTTGAACTCAGATGTGCCAGTTTTGATGTAAGATCTTATGGGCTTCGCAGTTCCTAGCACAGGACAACCGATCATTCCTCTGCCCAAAAGAAGAGTAGTCTTTTATCTACCATTCCATAGAGAAGATGAGGTAACATAATGCATCCTATAACATTATCCTACAGAAGAGAAGAGAAGTGAGACAGAAGCCCAAAAAGGCTTTCTCTCTCCTGTCTTGCACGGTAGAGAAGAAATCAAAGACAAAAGAGAGATGCCTACGTGTTATAAAGCCTTACCTCCAATAGCAGGTCAAATCAGGACACACAGTAGGATCCAGGCTGGCTGTTTCTCCTCGTCTCCCTGAGGGTTTCCAACAATGGTCTCTCTTCTTTTGCCTTTCAAAGTCCACTACACTTGAAGGTCATTGGAGATGTCAATCAGCCAATCCACAAATACTGACATTATGTGCCTGGCACACTAGTCACTAGTCACAAAGAATGACGTTTTTCCTAGGAACCAACCTGTTTTTAATCCAAGGACTCCTGCCCTGTTTGTAAGAGAAAAGCACCCACTCACTTCAGTCAACATTATTGGTTGGGACTCCCTTTTGTGACAAAAGATTTGTGCAAAACTTACAAATTATTCTGTATCTCTATCCCCATTCCAAGAGCTGAAGGTGCCACTTGTTAACTCTGGTATCCTTGAGGAAGACTAAAAAGGCCACTTGTTTCTCAATGAAAGGGAGAAGAGAAGGCACCAAAGGAATAACTTCACCTAGTTAACCATCTTGGGGGAGACCAGCCCTGAACCACCTTTCCCTTCAGCCTCACCTCCCTAACTCACATCCATGCCTTCTCCAAGCCCAAACAAAACACATAAAATATAATTTCTAAATGAACAATTGGGACAGATGGTCTGCAATAGATATTCATTTTGCAAAACTTTTTTAAAAGAACACTTTGCTTGTTTTGGTTTTTTTTTTTTTTAATTCTAACTGTCTGGGACAATTCCACGAGTTTCAAGACACCCCTGACCTGTCTGTTCAGGGCCCTGTTTCCCAGGAAGCAAAGTGATGAATTAATCAGAGCCAATGTGTTAATGGTCTTCCCTGTCATCTTAACTCAAAGGAAAAGAATGCTTCTTTAGCACTGAACAGCTGTTTGGAGGCTGACAAACCTCTCATCACCTTTCAGATCTCATCCAACACATAAACCTGCTTCACCTTTTCCCATCTCCTCTCTTTTCTCCTTTTTTTCCTCTCTTCCTCTCTCCCTTCTTCCCTCACCTCCCCTCATCCCCCAAGAGAAGAGTTCTTAGGCAAAATCCCCTTCATTTTCTCACAGAGACAAGTGAAAGGACAGGTTTATCTGGGAAAGTCATCAAAAGGTACCCTGGAGATGATTTAATGCACTGCCCTCTTCTTACAAATGAGAAAACCAAAGCCCAGAGACAAGGTGTGATTTTCCCAAGGTTATAAAAGTATTGAGTAATAGAGCAAGGATTTAAATCCAGAACAAGGGCTTAAAAGCAGGAAGGGGCCTTGGAGATCATCTAATTCAATCTTCTCAGTTGTTTTTTTAAATGATTGCAACACAATTTTTTTAATGGATGTTTTATTGATGCCTTTTTTTAAAATCACAATTGATTCCCAGTGGCTCCACCCTCAGTCTTAATAGAACCCTTCCTTGTAACAAAGTACTCATAAGCAAAACAAATCAAATTCTGAAAATGCCTGAAAGACCAGTGGAAATGTGTGTTGGATATGGGGGAGGGAGGGTGAAGGGGAAAGTAAACACATGAATCATGTAACCATGGAAATTTTTTCTAAAAAAATAAAATATTTAAATAAACAAAAAATCCCTGAAAGTATATGCCTTAATCAATATTATAGTCTACCACCTTTCTACTAGGAGCAGTGATTCCCAAAGTGGGCGCCACCATCCCCTGGTGGGTGCTGCAGTGATCCAGGGAGGCAGTGATGGCCACACTTTTTTGTATTACATTCTATTCTGAATTTAATAAATAGTTTCATAATTTCCAGGGGGTGCTAAGTAATATTTTTTTCTGGAAAGGGGGCAATAGGCCAAAAAAATTTGGGAACCACTGACTAAGAGGAATGAGATTTCCTTTTCAATTGGTCTTCTGAAGTCCCAACTGGTCACTACACTAACTCAAGTGATCTTTGAGGGTTATGTTCTTTTATATTATTGTAATAAATGTGTAGATTTCTCCATATTCAGTTTATTTCATTCAATATCCAATCATGTAAGTCTTCCCAAATTCTTCTGAATTTTCATATTCATCATTTCTTCAGCCACAGTAATATTCTATACAGTAAATATTCTATACAGTAATAATGTGATATGTTGTTATTTCCCAGTCAATTTGGACCCTCTTTTTTTTCCCTTTTCTTTGCTACCACTAGAGAGGCTGCTATCAATATTTTGATATATATGGGTCCTTTCCTTCTGACATTGAGCTCCTTAGGGTATGTACACTCTAGTATAGTTCATAATTGTTTTCAGAATATCAGCATCCTCATTTTTTTCCCATAAGATCACCATAACAACCTCTCTAGGGCAATTCCCATACTCAGTGGTAGAGTGGGGCACATGGAACAATTTCTACCTATTCTCTCAGTATTCTAAGGACAACCCTGAAGGGTTAAAGTTTCTAGCACTGTCATTCACAAGCCCCTACCAGTGTGCTTCCCATTGATTATCATCCAGTAGTCATAACTAGCTTTTAGCAATAGTATTTACTCGGATCATCTTATAGCAAGAGCAGTAGTTACAAAATATCCTCCTCCTTGCCAAAGTCTAGGAAACACTCTCTCATAAAAATGTCCCCATAAAAAGTCTAGAGGAAGAACGAATGGGTTTTAATGTAGAGTACAATGTGTTTAAGAGATGTGTGTCTTAAACATACATGGTAAAGGGGCCCTTCAAAAGTCCTGGCACTGGGAGTCCTTTTCTTCTTTTATGGATTTTATATGAAGTTCCCTTTAAGTGTATCTTTCTTTTGAACTCTGAAGGATGATGCCATTTAGCTAGCACTTCTCTTCTTCAGGAAGAATCATGAACCCTAAAGAGCCTATAGATACCTGTCTTTCCACACCTGTCTTTAGCTACTTCTATTGTCTCCCATGAGCACTCTAGCACCTCTGGTTCCTTCCTCTAGGGCTTGGTAGGAGCTCCTCTTTCAGAGGACTGGATTGTTTCTGGAATACTAGATTCCAAACTGGCTTACTTTGTTGAACATGGACCTAGAGCTGTATCTGATTCTTTCAATCAATCACAAAGCTCTTTATTCCTCTCAAGTTGACTAAGGACTTTTCATACCTAGTTTATATTTTTGACTGATTGAATGAGCCCATCTGGATGTCTGGAACTCTGTGATTACATTTATTGGGGTGGGGAATAGATACCTCCCCTCTCACATTGAGATCATAGAAGTAGAGAGGGGGGTTCTTAACCTTCTTTGAATCATAGATCCCCTGAGAAGTCTGGGAAAGCCTACAGACCTCTTTACAGAATCGTGTTTTTAAATACACAAAACAAAATATACAAGAATACAAAAGAAATCAATTTTATTAACACATAGCTATAAAAATATGTTTTAAAACAAGTTCCTGGACTCCCTAGCTAAAAATGTCTACTATAGAGAGGTTTTTAATTTCATTTTTATTATGAACTTCACAGCCATGAAGGATTGTATGAGACTGAAATGTGTATGGAATTGATCGCAATAGTTACAAAATTGTCCTGTGTTTACTTTTTAACTTCTTCCTGACTTCTTCTTGTTTTCACCCTCCCTAGATACAAATAAATCCAATCAAGAAAAAGCAATCAATACATCGAGCATGTTTATGTCTTTCAATCCATCAAATCTCTGCCAGGAGGTAAGAGGGATGCTTTGCTATCAGCCTTCTGAAGAAATGCCTGGACATTGCATTAATCCAAGTTCTGAATTCAAAGTCATCTTCCTTTATGTTGTTATGGTCATCCTGTAAATTACAGCCCTGCTTTTGTTCAGTTTTCTCATTTTTCAGATGATTACATGAAGTTTTTCATATACATTTTTGAGGTTTTTTGATTCCAACACTTTCCATGCCATCTCTTCTCCTTAGTCAGTGGACAGTGACTTGTACTAGAGGGGAGACTCCTGTCTTGATAAGAAGAAATACCATAGTCAAACTTTCAAGGGAATTTGGAAAGTATTTAACTTGTGGGAAATAATATAATGAAGCCAAGATGTCACCATAAGCAGTTTTAGATTATGATTCTAGTCACACATATTACACATGGAAAATGCCTCATATTCTTAAAACAACAACAATTGTTCAGTTAGTGCTACCAATAGCAGATGGTACTTTTATGGAAACAAAATACTGAAGGCAAGATGAGTGCCCATCAACGAGAATGAGTGAACAAACAGGGATAATGGACAATGACTGGTCAACAAAAAAAGGATAAAAGTGAGGAATTGAGAGAAGCCTGAGAAGATGTCTTTGAACTGATATAGACTGAAAAAGAAAGGACAGAGAGAAGATGCTACAACAAAAGCAATACTAAAAGGAAGCTGAAATCAAATTACATACAATAACCAATTAGGATCTCAAAAAGCAACTGATGAAATGCACGCTTCCTTTGAGAGAGAGACTGGAGACAGAATGTTGTATGTGCTGTCAGACATGACCATTCGATTAGTCAGTTTTGCTTAACTAATTTTTCTTTATTCTAGAATCCTAAGGGGGAAGGGGATGAATGAAGGGTCAATACATCGGGAAATAACTGTGGCATAAAATAAGAAGACATCAGTAGAATTTTTTTTTTAATGCTAATAGATGAAGGTACCAAGGTACAAATGACATGAGTTTTAGGAAGCTCCCTCCAACTCTCAGATAAATCTGAAGGAACAAAATTTGCACAGCTACAAACATTGTAATCTGGACTTTAAAACACTATTAACTATCTAAGACCAAACCTAATTCCCCAGGATCCAGCTTCTGTCTTCTACCTTCCTATTTCTGTATTTCAATTACACGTTGCTGCAAGGTCCTGTGGTTCAGTGGGATAAGCACAGGCCTGGGAGGTAGAAGTTGATTCTTCTCTCTCCATTAAGGTTTATATCAGTCTTTATCTCTGAAGGTATTCGAGAGACTCAAGGCTTGCTGCCATACTGGGGTAGCAAAGTGAGTGGGGAAAAGCCGATTCCCTGTCACCGAGAACTCTGAGGAGAAAGTGTAGCCAGCCTCACTCTTGGAACTTGTCCTGCCAGTACAAGAGGGATTAGGATAAGGTCTCCCAGAATCTAAAAGGACTTTGCTGCTCCACTCCATTGCCTGAGTGATGCTTTAAATAACTCCCCAGAGATGATGCTCAGGGCTGCATTTCCAAGGCTCCAGTTTAAATGGGAGACCGCCATGATCCTTTGGTTGGTGGATGGCCACCGACAAGTACAGGAAGTACAAAGTGAGAAGCTTCGGGGAAAAGGAGGGAGGGTGCTTCTCTAGTGTTCCATTGCTTATTAATAAAGCAAGGAAGACATATATGCTAGAGCATTTGGTTGATTGAAGCATGGCATTGAAGCATGGCTAAGATCACATTTCCTCTTCTCATGAGTTTTTTTCAATAAGAGTTTTACTCTGATCCATGCTCAGAAAACCTATCCTGAGTAGCCAACCTGAAAATGCCCATCTTTGGTCACTGGGAGCCAGAGCAAGATAGGGAGAGGGAAGAAGCAGAGAATAGATATTTATTAAGTATCTGCTAGGTGGAAGTAGCTGCGCTAAGCACTCTATAAATATCTTCTCATTTGATCCTCACAACAACTCTGCAAGGTAAATATTATTGTTACTCTAGCAATGAAAGTTGGCACCTTTCCTGCAACTTAGAGTCTTGGAGAGTTGTTCAGGGGACACTGAAAGGTTAATTGATTTTCTCAGGGTCATATAGCCCCTCTATGTCAAAGGTAGGATTTGAGCCCAGGTCTTCCTGGCTCCAAAGTAGAGATCAAATTTGTCTCTATTTGGAGCAACTAGGTGACTCAATGGATAGAGCACCAGTTCTGGAGTCACTCATTGTCCTTAGGTCAAAACCGGTCTCAGAATACTGTACTTGGAGTCAGGAAGACTTGAATTCAAACCCAGCCTCAGATATTTACTAGCTGTGTGATCCTAGGCAAGTCACTTAACCCTGCTTATCTCAGTTTCCTCATCTGTAAAATGAATTGGAGAAAGAAATGGCAAATCATTCCAATATCTCTACCAAGAAAATACCAAATAGGTCATGAAGAGTCAAAAAGAACTGAGGTTGACATTTCATGAACTGTAAAGTGTTACCTAAAATCTAGGGATTTACTATTATTTCCCATAGGATCTTTCTGCACTGGGTTCTGAAGACCACAGGAACCTTTAAGGATTAATTCTGGTCCAAGACAAAAATCAAGGAGAGAATAGAAGCCAACTATAGCTTAGATCTGAGGCAGGCCTTTCCCATTCTCCCCTGCTGGCTCCATTTGATCTCCTAAAGTTCCTTTATATTTATTTTGTAATTACTTTGATAGAAAATTTAGTACAGAAGATAGCTGCAATCAAAGACAGGAAGACCTGAGTTCAATTCCTACTTTAGACACAGTCTATGTGATCCTAAGCAAGTCCAGGAACTTCTCAATGCCCAAGGCAAATTTCTAAAACTGTCACTTATAGCACCAGTGAGGATACGCTTTGGAAGAGGGAGATTCCTTCCTGGGAGAGCCACATGCCAATAAAAGCATTGGACCAGGTCAAGTCAAAAAACAATATAAATTTATATGTGAGCATATTGGAGAATGTAAGCTCCTTGAAGGCAGGGGGGGCAAGGAGGAGGGCATTTTCATTGATCTCTTTGTACTACCAGTGCCTAGTACATAGTTGATGATTGATAATTGCCTGTCGGTTGATTGAAATCAGAAAAGACTGCAGTCTCCAAAGTCAGCTTGAGAGATCTAAGAAGAGTAAACCTGAGAATCAGGTCAGGGGTGAGCAGAGAGAAAGAGCAAATAAAGGATGCAAAATGTGGTGTGGTCTGAGATCACTGAGACTTAGACTCAAAAAGAAATAGGAGGGGTCAGGCAGCCACCCCAGCTCCAGGAGGAAAAAATATACAGCCATAGGCAATTTTTTCAGAACTACCGAAAGTTAGAAAGTTCTACGGAATCAGCAAAAATAACATTTTTTAGATAAAAGATAAAAGAGACCAGAGAGATTCTCTTGTCAAACTTTCCAGTGTGCTAAACTCCTGTTTCCTCTTTTTTCAAACCTAGCCCCATGCCTGTGATCTCTACCATCTTGTCTAGTCCCAAACCCAAGTGACTTCCCCTTTGTCTTTCAAACCAGTTTCTCCAAATGATCCCTTCTTTCCAAGGAGCCCATTAGTAGGACGAAGATCCTACACCTGCCTTCGGCCAATCCTCACTGAACCCAGTTTCCTGTTTTAGAAGATGAGGAGTTTGTACAAGATGACCTCTAAATTCCCTCCTCACTCTAGCCCTGGTCAGTTTTACAAATTGATGTCTCTTCTCCACAATGTGTGGATGGGTGAACTATTTCACCCAAGAAAGCTATTCCCAAGAATATTCTTTTCCCAAGAATATGGCTCAGATGTACAGTAACAAATTATCCTTTTATGAAATCAATGGATCAACAAATATCTAGACCAGTGATTCCCAAAGTGGGCACTACTGCCCCCTGGTGGGTGCTGCAGCGATCCAGGAGAGCGGTGATGGCCACACTTTTTTTGTATTACATTCTATTCCGAGTTCAATAAATAATTTCATAATTTCCAGGGGGCGCTAAGTAGTATGTTTTCTGGAAAGGGGGCAGGAGGCCAAAAGAGTTTGGGAACCACTGATCTAGACATGGGGTGTTTCCTAACCTCACCAAAGAGATATTCTCAGTCTTCACAATGTGTTGTTAATTAGGGTGTCTACACCTCTCATAGGGTCTCACTCTCATCAAAGGCAGAACCAAAGCTCCTTGTTCACCTCACCAGTCCTGACTAACATTCCATATGGTTCTTTACCTTTAACTTGGGTTTATAAAAGGGATCCTACATGTTTATCAAAGATCAGAAATCCAGAGAGAGTTGAGACCAAACAGGGACCAAGGAACAAATATGGTCACCAGGGAGGGAGAATCTGCTTTTCCGTGCAGCCCTTTCTAGAGAATCTAATAAAATCCAAAGATGATAGGTTCAGAGGCCACCTTAGATCTCCCAGAAAGGAAATCATGTGGCCCTATGGGGAAGAACAAAGCATCGGGCCCTAGAGATGGCAGCAACCAGGGAAAGGGCATGCAGAGAGAAAATTCCCATTCCTAGACTTCTGAAAATAATAGGAGCAACTACCAGAGACAGAGAAACAACAAATGACTGAAACATAATATGGAGGAACAAGCTAAGACCTTGCCATATATCACTATGACTGTATGGCTCTAATGAGAAGGAAGCAGAAATGACTACAGTAAACTCAAGTTGCAAAATTCTCTTTCATGGAATCTAAAACACGGGGCAGTGCTATGTATCTGAAGAACTGTCTAAGTCCTAGAAAAGGGGCATACAAAGGAAGGTAGGACTCACTGGAGACACAGAGGGCTGCCTTGACTTTGTGTCTTCTTCTTGTCATTGTTTCTTTAAGGTGAAATAAAAGCTGTCTTATATCTGATATATTGTTAGCTTAAGTGCTTGCACAGGAACTGGCTATTTATTTTATGGATATCTGTGAGAACTAGATGTGAGCTATATTCTGAAGGGCAAAAAGTTAGCCAAATCATGAGATTCCTTGGGAAAATTTTGGTTTGGAGGCATAGACTCCATAAATTGGGAGAAGCCTCCCAAGCTTGAATTTGGCCAACTAGATTTAGAGCAAGGGGTTCTGGGCCATGAGTCAATGTTCACGGAATCAGAATTGGAAAGACCAACCAGTCTAACTCAAATGAGGGCCACAATTTCCCCTATAACACACCCAACAAACTGTCATCCAGTGTTTGCTTGAAGATCTCTTGTAGTAAGGGAGAACATCCCACCACATCTTCTAAGGTACCATTCTACACCTTTCAATAGAATGATAAAGTGCTTTGTATGGAACCTAATTTATCTCTGCAAAGTATTGTTCCTAGTTCTACCTGATGAGGCTAAGAAGAACAAACCTAATCCTTCTTCAACAAGACCTCCTTTCAAATATTTAAAGACAACTATCATGCCCTCTCCTAAGTCTTTGCTTCTTCAGACTAAATATCCCTAAATCCCTTCAACTAATCATTATAAAATAAAGTCATGAAGTCCTTTACCATCCTGATTACCTTCCTTTGAATACTCGCTAGCTTATGATGTTCTCCCTAAAATGTGGGGTAAGAACTGTCCACAATGTTCTAAATATCATTCCAGGGGGCAGCTGGGTGGCTCAGTGGATTGAGAGCCAGTCCTAGAGACAGAAGGTCCTATGTTCAAATCTGGCCTCAGCCACTCCCTAGCTGTGTGACCCTGGGAAAGTCACTTAATCCCCATTGTCTAGCCCTTACCACTCTTCTGCCTTGGAGCCAATACACAGTATTGACTCCAAGACAGAAGGTAAGGGTTTTAAACAAATAAATGAATGAGTGAGTGAGTGAATAAACAAATAAATAAACAAATGAATAAACAAATATATAAATATATAAATAAATAAATGGATGAATGGATGAATGAATGAATAGATAAATAGATAAATAAATAAATAAATTTTATTCCAAATACCCATCTAGAAATAGTATCTCCCACATCCTGGATCTGATGCTCCTTGGTCCAGCCAACCAACACACTGGGTTTGAGGAGTTATCTCCATGTCCCACTGTTGATCTAAATGAAATTCTTATTTTCCCAAATGACTTCTGGCCATATGTCCTCCATTTTGTACTTGCAAAATTGTTTTTTTTTTCTTTTAACAAAAGTGTTACACTCCTTTTTTTGTTGTTACATTTCAGCCCTATAACCTAAGCCAGAAACATCTAGGATTTTTTTAGAAAAATAAATGTATTAATATAGCTACATCAGTTATACAATACATTAATATTTACATAGGAAGGTCACGCTACTGGAGACAGAAAAAGAAAAATGGGATCAACCCAATGCAATAGAAGGGAAGTTAGAAATCATACAATTCACTAACTCACCCTGAAGCTACAAAAGGTTCTTCTTGGTCATGAGTTTAATGAAGAGGGATGGGGTTAAATCTAGTCCTGAGTGAGGAAGTGGTGTATGATCACTGCCCTGTGTTCAGCCAATCCATCTATATAAATTAAATCAGAAAACCAAGATGAACTCTTGATGACTTCAAAGGAAAGTAGAATCACGCAGGTGAGGGAAAAGGCAGAGGAGAGGTGGGAAGAAGTCGGTGGCTCTCACAAAGAATATAAAGCAGTGGGAGCCCTAAGAAGAGTCCATCTCTCAGCCTTCAGAGGAGACCCAGATGCAGATATGGTTCAAATCCCTTTGGAGGGGCAAGAAGAGAAGAAAAATTCAGAATCCAGTTGGGTTGTCAAATAGTTATACTCTTTGACTGCCCCTTGAAGGAGTTCAAGCAGCTGTTTTAAGGTGCTAAGATACCTTGACCCTGTTGGAGCTAGATGTCTGTGAATATATTCCTCTATCTTAAATCTGTCGTCTAACATGTTGGCCATCTCTCCCAACCATGTGTCAGTAGCAAATTTGATAAGAATGCCATTCTTTCATCTACATCACTGATAGAAATGTTAAACAGCCCAGAATCAAACCCAGGCCCCCAGGTCATTCCACCAGAGACCTCCCTCAAAGGTAACATGAAATCTTCATTAATTAACATTCTTTGAGCTGAGCCATTCAACTGGTTTCAATTCTACCTAAATGTACTAACACAAGCCCATATCCTTTCATCCTGTCCACAAGATTGATATATTTTGTCAAGTGGTTTGCTAAAATCTAGGCAATCGTTATTTCAGCAGTGCTCCCTTAACCGACCATTTCAGGAATCCTGTCCAAAAAAAGAAAAAAGAAATAGGAAATAAGGCTGGTCTGGCATGATCTGTTCCTGATGAAGCTATGGTGGCCCTTTGAGGTCACATCACTTATGTTTCTAAATGTAGCCTAATCCCCAGCAAGACTCGTCAAGTGGGTTTCACTGGCACCACCAGAGATTGATTGGATCCCCAGAGATAGCTGCTACTTCCCTTAGGGTCCCAGGGAATGCTGAGGGAGCTATGGGGGTATCATTCTCATACTCGATTATATCTATACTCTGACCCTTCCTCCAGAATTATGATTTTATATCTATGAGTCAGCGGGGCTTAATTAGCTCTCAAAAAAAGGGCATTTTCCCAAGGTGATATAGTAAAAGCAGTTGGCATAAAACATTCTCCCCAAAGTCTCTGATATGATATTCCCCCTCCAACACACTGTGCATTTTAGAATGGCCAGGACCCTGGGAGACTACATCTCCCAGGACTCCCTCCCACAACTTCCTTTGTGGGAGGTGTCTGAATAAGTTAAGAGAGACAGACAGACCGACAGACAGACACAGACACAGACACAGACACAGACACAGACACAGACACAGACACAGACACAGACACAGACACAGACAGAGAGAGACAGAGAGAGAGAGAGCCCCCTACCAGAAGATCTACCTCCTAGCTTCCCCAGACCTTTTCCCTTTCCTAACCTAAATAAACCCAGCTTATTCTGTCCCTAAAGTGTAACCTGATTTCATTGAACTCCGAAGGGCTCGGGTCAATTTCCCACCGGGGCTGGGGGCTCCCTTCATTCCCTTTCCTTCTCTACCTTCCCTTTCCCTTCCTTCTCCTCCTCCTTCCTCCCTTCTTTCACCCCAACAACACATAGAGCCTAGGAGAGAGTGGGCTCTCCATTAGGGGATACATGTGGCAAAGGAGTAAAGTAGTGACCAAAAGTCTTTTTACTCCTTTCCTGGGGTGCTCAGAAATACATGGTGATGGAACCATTTTCCCCTTACTGGGCTCCTTAGAGAGTGAAGTAACTGCCTTTCTTTTGTGTGTCTACTTTGTCTTCACCTCCTGATGAAGATTCTACCCCAACTCCCTATTACACTGCTAAGTCCAAATCCTCTGACCTTCAAAGTTCACCAGGACCTCCTCTGATGAGAGGTGGAGGAAGAGGGGGACTTGAAACTCTCAAATCTTCTCCCCTCTCCCCCAAATGATTCTTCTCCAGGATTTGACTGGAACTGCTCTCTCCTAGCTCACTTTGAGAATCTCTTGGGTTCTGAACTGGTCTGCTATTTCATAAGAAAGCCCACATGGTGTGACCAAATTCTTCAGCCAATCCCCAACATGCCTGCTGTACAACATTCTCCATTTTATCCAATGGCTTCCAGTGGCTTCTTGACTGGGCTAATATCTTTGATTGATCTGTTGATTCAATAGAGATGACTAGGTTTTGCTCACACCTAGTTCATATCTTTAATTGATTCCTCTAGAGGAGCGCTTACCTAATAAAGAGAGCAGGGATGGAGTGCTTTCTTAATTACTTTAAGTGAAGTGAGATGACTGGTTGCCTTATTGAACACCCCATCTTGAAATAAATGTTTACCAACAATCCCTTCAATAATGCTCTAGAATTTTGACAGAAATTGAAGTTCAGCTCACTTGTCTATAGTTTCTAGGTTACAGTCTTTTCTCCTTTTCAAAAATCAGTGTTACCCATCTGCGGTCTTTTGCTATGTCTCCCATTCCTCATGGTTTTTCAAAGCTCAGCAATCTTGCACCTAAAAATGTAGGTAATTTATTTCTGACTTCTTGACCTCATGGAGGGCAGCTAGGGGCTCTGCCACCACATCCTGAGCCTTTGGGAGGATAAATAAGCTCCTTACTAACCATTCTGGCACTATCCCTTCCAGTCCAGAGATCATTCTCTTTGATAGAGACTTACTCAGACTTGAGCATCTTTAAATGGCTCGTTTCCATCATCTCATCTGCTGTGAGGACTAGCTCGATTCCTTCCTTGCTAAACAATTGTTGAAAGAGAAGGCTGGGATAGAGAAGAGTCTGTGGAAAGCACAGTTCCAGAAATGTCCAGTTCTTTGAATATGCAAATTAATTGCTAATAATACTGTCAATCTTCCCCACCACCACCACCACCATCACTGTTATTAGACTGGAACAAGTTACCAAGGGAAGCTGAAAAATCCATTTTTCCATTTTTCTCCCTAGAGACTGTTAAAAATAGAATAGAGGCAACCACTGTCTAAGATCATTTCAGCTCAGTCCTGTCTGGAGGGAGGGGGGGGGTTTCAGTAAATGATCCCTGGAAATGCCTTCAAATTCTGGACATCGAAGAGTCTGGTGATAACCGTTTTATGAAGTCGTTTGCAAAATGTTTTCTGTTCATTAACTCTTTTGATCCTCACAGCAGACATACAAGGCAGGTGCTATTGTTCTCACTATTTTACAGAGAGGAAAACTGAGACACAAAGATTTTATGATTTTCCCAAGGTCACAGAGATTTGCAAGGCAGGATTTGAACCCGGGTCTCGCTGAGGTCAAGTCCAATTGGCCCTGATCTACGGTTCAACACTCCCTCTCCATCTAAGGAACGCTTCCTCATTTCTTCTGACTCTGTTTATTCCTCATTTGTTTCCATTTGGAGAGCAACCACTCCCCGGCAGATGATTATTCTGACTCTATTTCTGTGTGATAGCCTGAGCCCCAGCCAGCATTTCAGTCCTGCCAATACCGCAAGGTAATACTTCTCAGCCGTGGCTGATGATTTCTGCTCCTTATGGCAGGTGTCACGGTGCCCCGAACCTCACCAAGAAGATTCATTTAGTCAGGAAAGAAAGAGGAGGTGGGACGCAGAGGAACAGAAAGCCGGGGAGAACAGGTGGAGGAAGAGAAGGAACAATGATGGGCCAGACCAAGGGGCTCCCCTTGACTCGTGTGCCCGAGGATTCTACCCAAGGACCAAAGCAATTTGGCGGAAGCTATTACAAGTAATTCAGTTACTGCCTTCCAGATTCTTCAGAGGAAAACATTTGTTGCCGAGAGGGAAGAAGCCTAAGCAGGATTGATGCCAGTCAGCCCACCCCAGGAAAAAGGAGACGGACCTTAAAAACGACTAAATGCACTTGCTTTGGGCCATCGTCTCCAATTCTGTCCCCCTATCGTGTGGGGTAGCGGGCATTCCTCTCCTCCGGGACTCCCTTCCGCTCTCCTCTTCAATGTGTTTACTCCCCCGGAGAACGGATCAGGGCTAGAGAAGAGCGAGAGTTCTGACTCTGCCCACCGTTAACAGCTTTAGGGATCTCAAGCTCTGTGGAGAGTGATGGGAGAGGTGCCTGATGGGGAGCAAGAGCCCCTCGGAGGGATCTCCTGATGGGCTTAGAACCATACCAAAGACTGAGGCCAAATGGGTCCATCCCCTGTCCTCATTTCTGGAGCTCCTGCTAAAGGCAGAGGAAGGAAGGAAGGATGCTGAGAGAAGGGCATCCCACTTTCTGGTTTTCCCTTTGGAAATGTGACTTTCAAACCACGGTAAGGAAGATGTGAGCCTCTAAAAAGCCCAGAGACGATTGGAGGTTCAGGGCTAGAAGGGACCAGAACTAGAACAACCAACCCCCTCGTTTTAGAGATAGAGAAACAAGTCCAAAATCGGGGAAGTGAATTGACCAAAGCCACATAGGTAAGTAGCATCGCCAGACTTTGATCTCTAAGCCTGGGATAGGCGAGACCTAAGTCCAAATCTGGCCTCAGACATATACTAGCTGGGTGACCCTGGGCAAATCACTTAATGTCTGTCTGCCTCAGTTTCTTCAACTATAAAATAGGGTGCCCAGGGTGGTTGTGAGGATCAAATGAGATAATACTTGTAAAGTTTTTTTCACAGTGCCTTGCACCTAGTAGGTGTTCAATAAAGGCATATTCCCTTCCCTGGGTCAATCAACAAACATTAAGCAGCTACTATGAGCTGGGAACTATACAAAGCCCCTCTTCCATTACTCTACATCCCACTACTTGGGTAGTATAACAGGGACAAATGGCTCGTTAATGGGACCTTCCCAGTGTAGCTTCAAGAGCCTTCTTTGCTGAAGCAAAGGAGGAAGGGATAACAGTGGCAACATCTTCACGACTTCAGAGTTTAGTCGAGTTTACCTGGACATAGGAATTCTTAGAAAAAAGAGGGGGAAGGGGGAATTCCTTGGTATCCTTGAGCAACCATAAGCAGATGGCTGAATTTGGAGACAAAAAAAGGAATGGGAAGTAAGTCAGAGCAACTGGGGCAGAGATAGGTAGGCAAGGCAGAGAGAGTAAGAGGTTGCGGGAAGGGCCACAAAGAGGGCTGCATGGATCCATACTGTGGCATCCTTAAACCTGGATCCCACTGGCCCCAGAGCAGAGGCAAGTTCTCCAGACTTCCCTGAGATGTCCCATGAAGGTCCACGAATCACATTTTAATGAATCTGTGCCCTATTAGCAATAGAACCAAGAATTCTAGAGCTACTGGGTCCTCTTTCATCTCTGTGAGGTGGATTAATGAGTGTCGGGGATCTTTCCGACCCTAGACCCAGGACTCTATCCAAGATGGCGGCCAGATGCCTCTGATGGCCAGGATTAATATTTGGGAGGGTGGAGAGTTCCCCACATTGAAAAGAGCCCAGATCCCTTGAGTAATGTACCTTAAAATCACATCTGATTTTTTAGCAGCCACCACACATTATGGGCTCATATTGAGCTGTGGTCAGCTAAAGCCCTCGGGTCTTCTTTCACATTAAATGCCATTAAGACAGGCCTCTCCCAATCTGTACTTAAGCAATTGATTTTTTTTTCCTCTTGCCCTAAATATAGGCCTTTTCCTACCTACATCCTCATTTAATGTGGTCACAGTCATTATCCTCGTCAGTCATCTTCTTGCTTTTTGGTCTATCATTCTGGGACAAAGAGATCACTCTGAACCCCAAGTCTGTCATCACATCCCTCCCAGCCTGATGTCAGCAGCCCATTGGATAAGGATGCTTTTTACCTGACTCATTGATAGAGATATTGAATTAGACAGGGCTGAGGACAGGAGGCTGCCAACAATTCTAATGAGATCTTGGGCTGCATTGAGAAAGATAGAATATCGATAATAAGGGAAGTGATCCTCTGGCTGTACTCTGCTAGGCTCAGACCATATTTGCAGGGCTGTGGCTAGTTCTAGGCACTGAGGGAAGTGCAAGAAGCAGAACTCCATGGCTTTTTCCCTGTTCGATGAACAGTCCTGTCCCTTCCCATCAAATATTTAAAATTAACACATAATTAGTCCGTCTCCTATATTTGACAGGTTTTCTAAGCCTTTACTAGCCCTTTGCCAGAGACTCTCACATGTTTGCTTCTAATTTTTATGGTAAAACAATCCAGATCCTTTCTCCTTCTGAAGACTTTCAGGTATGTGTCTACAGAACTAGCCCATTAGAGATGGCATTCGGGCAGAGCTCTTCCACTGTTCTTTATCCTTAAGCCTTCAGAAGTCTTCCTCCCTGTTCAATCATCACAGAGACCCTTTAGGAGAACGTGATTCATGGGATGAAGCAGCAATGACCAGAGCCAAATCGCCCTGGAGACCAAAGGCTCCACAGAATCAGAGAGACTGGGCAGAGAGCTCAGCAGCCATTCCGCTTAACCAATATAGCAAAGGAATCTCCTTTATAACAGATTCCAGCAAGTGGTAGTCCATGCTTCTACCCAAATACTACTGATGACAAGGAACTGTAAGCCCAAGGCTCAGCTCCAGGACAAACTCACGCCAAGGTTTAACTGACCAGGAACCGAGGCATTGTTCCCCCCGCGTGTGGTTGGCTTGTTGTGACACAGTTAGACTTGTTTCATGGGTCTCTATCCCTCAGTCCTTATTCCACACTAGGCAATTCAGAAAAGAGCTGGATTTCAGAAGTCTAGCCTTCCCCATTGTCTTGCCTCACAAGTGATGAGGCACCCTTCTATATTAGCCCTTTGTCTAAAACCTCAAATGAATTGGAACCCTGGGCCAGTCAAGGACCCTAGATAGGAACAGCCAACGACTTGGATGTCTGAGCCACTAACTGGGGCCTCTCGGGTATTTGTGGTGGGAACGGCAGAGAGGTGATCACGTACCCTGTTCCCCATTGACATCTGCCCCCCTCCCATGACTGCCATCCCTGTGTGGGCCAGTGTCACTTTTTTAGGAATAATTTCCACCACTAATATAGAAAAATATTTTACATACAAAATCTATATCCGCTTGCTTACCATTTCAGGGAGGGATAAATATTAGAAAGGAGGAAGAGAATTTAAAACCCAATTTTAAAAAATTTAATACTAAAAATTGTTTTTACATTTAATTGGGAAAAAATATCATTTTTTAAAAAAGGAATAGCTTCCTCCCCTTTTACCCTGTAAGAAGCCATCCACCACTCAAGGTAAGCCATTTCACTTTTGATCAGCTCTCCTTGTTGGGAAGTTTTTCCTGACCTCAAAGCCAAATTGGCCTCTTGGTGATGTTCCCCCATCCATTGCTCCCTGATTCTGACTTCTGGAGTCAGAACAAATCTCTTTCATATAAGAAGTCTCCCCCCCGCCCCCCAAGTAAAATATCCTTAATTGCTTTAGTTAATCCTCAGATGGCATAGACTTACCCTTCCCAGTCTTAGTGGCCTTCCTCTGGACATTCCCCCTATGCCCATCCTAAAAGGTGCAATGCTGTGGCCTTTGAGTCAGGAGATGGAGAACCAGGCTTTTTTTTTTCATCATTCCCATTACACAACTGCAATAAATTCATCCCTGATCTCTTGGATGGATACCAGGTTCTGTGGGCTTTGTTGAGCAACCAATTGCTCAGTTTGAGAAATATTCAAGTTATGAATTATGTCCCAAACACAGTAAACTTCTTTACATTAAGGAGTCCAACGTTGGTCCAGGAAAGCCCAGTCAAGCCTCTGGGATTGTAGTTAACTTAAAAAAAAAAAAATCTCTGCTTCTGCTGTCATGGATTTCGAAGGGAGTCAGCACAAATCCTCTCATCACTGAATTGGAATTTGAAAGGCCTGGAACAATTCTCCTTCTGATGAACTCAGGATTATGAAATAACAAGAACAAAGTAAACAGTATGTCATAGGACCATAAGGTCATCTGTCTAAAGCTGGAAGGGATGAGATAGCTAATCCGTCCCCACCACTTCGTTTACCCACAAGGAAACTGAGAAGAGACTTGGCCAAGAAAGGGAAATCGTTAAACCTCATTGGTTACCTATATGGACATGAGTTTATAGGCTCAAAGACTGATCACTGGAAGGGATCTTAAATCGTAGCACAACCCCCACCTTTTACTAACAAAGAAACTGAGACCTGTGGTAATAAAGAGATGTGTCCACCATCATACAAATCCCAAGTGGTAGAGCTGGAATTGGAACCCAGGATCTCTGACTCCAAGCTCACCTCTCTTTCCAGGTGCCACACTGAAATTTTTAACCCTCTCTCATGGACAACAATTTTTGAAAGAAGCAGAGTTGGGAGGTATAAAGAGAATTCAACAAGCATTTATTAACTACCTACAAAGTACCAGGCGTGGGAGGATGCAAATAAAAAGAATGAAACCATGTCTACTCTCAAGGAGCTTATGAGACAATAGATTAAAATGTATGTTGATGGTTAGTAGAAAAAAAAGACATTTTTATAAGAAAACACATATTTACACGATATGGGGGTGTGAAGGGCACCAGCTGTTTAGGGAACAAAGATGGGCTTCCTGAGGACACTTGAGATGGGCTCTCAGGGAAGCTGGAGAGAAGAAGAGAATATCAACACCCTCAGAATTAGAGAAGAGGTCTCACAGAGAGAAAAGAGAGATCCTTGACTACAGACACAAACTTCTCTGATTGTGGCTGGCTCTGGCTGCCTACCAGCCAATGGCACTACTTATGTAGCATTGCCCAGCATTGCCCAGGGCTGTGTTTCACAAACTTTCTCAATCTATGACACACTTCCCTACTTGGCCAAGATACACTGGAATTCACCAGAGGAAGCGTTTACCAGTTTCTCTACCTGGCAATCCACTCATCCAAGCCCTACTTTGTTCCTCCCCACACTTGCCTTTTTCCTTCCTCCCTACTGCCTCCTCCTGTTCTCCATCACTTTCTCCCTCCTGGTCAGAAGCTTTCAAAGCAAAGTGGGAAAATCCAAGATGTTGGAACCCTCCAAAGTTATCTGATAAAAAGTGTTATAGCCAAAAAAGCTTATAGAAATATTATAGCTTATAGCTTATAAGAATATTATGGCCAAAAAGCTAAACTTGGCAATTAAGCAGGGGGTTTTGGATAACATCATGCCCAAGCGGGTCAGTTATCTCTCTGACTCAAGGTTCCAGGGACACAACTCCTGGCTGACAGCCCAGGGACACAACTCCTAAACGGAACAACCTTGAAGATTAAGAATCATGTCCTGTGGCACCTGAAAGCATCCCCTACTCCCTCTGTCTAGCTATTAGCTCACCCTAAGACAAAGGCGCCTATATCCTGGAAACATATATATTCCCTCTTCTGAATGCACGCTTCGGGACTCTCTTTGCTGAGTTTCCCCAGTGCGTACTGGTAATAAAGCTTTCTCCTGCTCTGATTGCATTGTCTCGTGTGTTCCTCTGGAGGCCACCCATTTTGAACCCTAACAAAAGAACTGCAAAGGATCCCACCTGTCAGGACCCTGTGGTGAAATGAGCAGGCAAATTCAGAGAGGCTCACTTGTCCCCTAAAACCAAAGGGAGAGAAGTCACCACTGGGGCAAGTCAGGTCCAGTGATCAGACCCCCAGGTGTTCCGTGTCCTTCTTCCTCTCCTTTCCTGGTTCCTGCCTGTGAACCTTAACTGTGCAGACATAGTAAATACAGTGCTGTACTTGACATCAGGAAGACCTGGGTTCAAATCTAGACTAGGGTATTAACTAGCTATATGATCCTGGGCAAGTCGCTTAATTTCTGTTTACTTTAGTTTCCTCGTGTGCAAAATGGGAATAATCAGAGTGCCTAATCAGAGGCTAAAATTAGATAATATTTGGAAAGTCCTATGCAAACCCCTAAGTGCCATGTAAATGCTAGCAACTATTATTGCTAATAGAGAAATGAAGCCCTTTGAATACTTCAGAGTGCCATAGAGAAAGGTGATAGACTGGGGCATCTAGGTGACTCAGTGGATAGAGAGGTTCTGGGTTCAAAGTAGCTCAGTGGATTGAGAGTCAGGCCTAGAGACGGGAGGTTCTAGGTTCAAATCCAGCCTCAAGACACTTCCCAGCTGTGTGACCCTGGGCAAGTCACTTGACCCCCATTGCCTACCCTTACCACTCTTCCACCTATGAGCCAATACACAGAAGTTAAGGGTTTAAAAAAAATTGAGTGCAAACACTTCCGAGCTGTGTGACCCTGGTTAAGTCACTTAACCCCAGTTGCCTAGCTCTTACCACTCTTCTGCCTTGTAATCTTAGTATGAGTTGTAAGATAGAAGGTAAGAGGGTTTTTCTTTTAATTTTTTTTTAATGATAGGCTCAAGATGCAGAATGGAAGAGACATTTTTGGACTTTGGTCCATAGAATTTTTTTTCTTCACCATATATATACATAAAAAGAGTTTTGCTTTTTCCTTATTTTTTTTCTCACCACTTTTTGGAGAGGTGAGATATAAGGAATACAATAATACAATAGATTAAAATGTATATTAATGGTTATCAGAAAAAAGACATTTTTCACAAGAAAAGAGAAAATGCATATTTACACAATATGGGAGTATAAGGGGCACCGGCCATTTAGGGAGCAAAGATGGGCTTCCGGAGGACACTTGAGATGGGCTCTCAGGGAAGCTGGGGAGAAGAAAAGAATATCAACACTCTCAGAATTAGGGAAGGGGTCTCACAGAGAGAAAAGAGAGATCCTTGACTACAGACACAAACTTCTCTGATTGTGGAGAAAGAAAAGGAGAGAGAGAGAGAGAGAGAGAGAGA
>NC_058134.1:23419521-23470398 GCF_016433145.1 Gracilinanus agilis | reverse complement strand
GGTTCAAATCCGGCCTCAGACACTTCCCAGCTGTGTGACCCTGGGCAAGTCACTTGACCCCCATTGCCTACCCTTGCCAATCTTCCATCTATAAGTGAATACACAGAAGTTAAGGGTTTAAAATTTAAAAAAAAAAAAAAAAGTAATGCTTGTATTGGAACGTGTTAGAGGCTCCTTGTCTAAGCCAAGTCTAGAATACAGACCACAGAATCACACAACTGGAAGAGTCCTCAGAGGCCATATACCACCCTCTGCTACCTGAACAAGAATTTACTTTATAGCTTCCCTGCCACACGGTCCTCCAGCCTCAGCTCCAACAGAGGAATGAAGCTCAGTAAATCAAGCAGGGATATGAGACTCAGCAGATTATAGAGGTTTTCTTTTTTTTTTTTTTAAACCCATAACTTCTGTGTATTGGCTCCACTGAGCTACCCAGCTGTCCCTTGAGGTTTTCTTGACCAAAGGAAACATCTAAAATCAAGAATTCCAGAGCCAAGATCAACAGGGGACACCATTTTCCACCAGCTACTGATGGCTGTCCCGTGTGATGAGGTATTGGGAGAAATAGTATGCATTTGCCATTGATCAGCTCTGATCAGAGGCGCAGCTTCCTTTCTGCTCAGAAGAGATATATTAAATATGAGCTAAAAATAAGCCCCGATCCTCTCGCCAGGCTCAGCAATCAGGTATTCTTTCCAAAAATGGGATTCTAGAGGAGGAGGAGAAGCCGGCGCGTAATTGGTCCATCTTCACCGACTGCCTCACACCAGCCTCTTCCAGTTCCAGCCGGCGAGGCAGGACCCCAGAGCCGCCGCCAGTTCACGGATTCTCAGGCGTGTTTTACTGTTTCCCCAACTGCTCGTCAGCTTCATCCCCGCATCCGCCGGCCCAGAAGCCCTTTTGGTAGAATCTCTCTTTGTCTTGATCAAGAGCCCAAAGTCGGAGAATGTGCGGCTCAGAGTCAAAGGGACTTTCAGCGCCTGATCATCGTGCTTGAGTCTTGCATGGCTTCTCTTCCCGACGCCTACTTTGTGACAGAGTTCCAGGCTTAGATTCATTTTTCTATTCATTCAAATGAGTCCAAGGTCACTGGATAGGGTGGAGGAACTGCGAGCAAAAATGGCAACAAGATTTCCTGGAAACAATTCCAGATTTGGGTTCAGAGGCTCTTTGCACAGATCTGGTAAGTCTCCTCAACTCTGGACGGTTCCAGTTCCTCATCTGCCAAAGTGTTGGCATCAGGGACAGCTGGGTGGCTCAGTGGATCAAGATCCAGACCTAGAGACGGGAGGTCCTGGGTTCAAATATGACCTCAGACACTTCCCAGCTGTGTGACCCTGGGCAAGTCACTTGACCCCCATTGCCTACCCTTACCCTCTTCTGCCTTGGAACCAATACACAGTATTGACTCCAAGACAGAAATTAAGAATTTTTTTTAATTAAAAATAAATTTAAGGGGGCAGCTGGGTAGCTCAGTAGATTGAGAGTCAGGCCTAGAGATGGGAGGTCCTAGGTTCAAATCCGGCCTCAGACACTTCCCAGTTGTGTGACCCTGGGCAAGTCACTTGACCCCTTTACCACTCTTCCACCAAGGAGCCAATACACAGTATTGACTCTAAGACAGAAAGTAAGGGGGTTTTTTTTAATTAAAAATACATTTAAAAAATTTTTTTAAGTGTTGGCATTCCTTGACCTTGGATTTTTGTGAGGGAGGGGTACCTAGAGGAGGGGGTCTGTTTCATTTCCATCTTGGCATTCCCAGTACTTACCACAGTGGCTGGTAAGCAGGAAGGGCTTAAGAGAGTATGTAGAATTGCAGTGAATGATAACTCACATTTATTTATCACTTTAAGGTCTACAGAGCAAAAGCCTGTGCAGAAGGTAGTGTAGACATTTTTCTCCCTATTTTACAGATGAAGAAACTGAGGCTGAGAGATGAACTTGACCTGCCCATGATCAAACAGCTAGCCAGACCTCGGAAATAAATCAAGCCTGGGTACTCAAGCTCCTCTCTTGAGATCAAACTTGAACCCGAGTCCTCCGATGAATGGGAGTTCAGGAGATCACATAGACTCAAACACAGGGGAGGGAAGGTGACATTGAATAGGGATGGAGGGTAAACGTTTACAATTGAGACTGAAAACACCAGCAAAACCCATCAGCACAAGACAGGATGGGCAAAACTAGACAGAAGATCACCTGAAAGAGGTCTGGAGGTTTTCATGGACTAAAAACCCAATACTAGTCAATATGGAAAACGAAGAAACTGAGGCGATCCTTGGAATACATTGAAAAAGGAATAAGATGCTCCACCTTAGCAAACAAAGTCTGTAGTTTTGAGTTCTGCTCTGCATTTTATAATTCAGGAAGGGCCCTGGTAAGCTAGAGAGCAGCTACTGGGTACAGTGGATAGAGCACTGGCCTTGGAATCAGGAAGGCTCATCTTCCCGAGTTCAAATCCAGGCTCAGACACTTACTCCTGTGTGACCCTAGATAAATCACTTAACCATTTGTTGCCATCTGTAAAATGAGCTGGAGAAGGAAGTACCAATCACTCTAGTGTCTTTGCCAAGAAAACCTCAAATGGGTCATGAAGAGTTGGGCATAACTGAAAATGATTGAACAATCACATTGATAAGTTGGAGAGTTTTAACAAAGAATCGTGGGATGATGGCAGAGTGTTAGCACTTGGGAGAGCCCAAATCCCAAACAAATGCTCCATAAAGCTCTCAAAATGTACCAGAGGGATACTAGATAGCACGCTAGATAAAGTGCCAGGATCAAATCTGGCCTCGAACACTTCCTAGATGCGTGACCCTGACTAAGTCATTTAACTCCATTTGCCTAGCCCTTGCCCTTCTCTCTTGGAGTTGCTACTAAGACAGAAAGTAAGGGTTTAAAAAATATGCCCCAGGGAACCATCAGCCAAGCGACAAATAGATAAGGAGATGAACAGGCAGTTGTCAAGGGGGGGGGGGGGAAATCCAAGCCGTTTATAACCTTCTGAAAAATCAAAGTTCCAAGCACTAATAATAAGAGAAAAGAAAACTAAAGCAACTCGGAGGCTCTACCTCACATTCATCAGATTGTCAAAAATGACCAATAAAGAAAATGACAACATTTCTGTGGAAAAATAGGCACATTGACGGAGCCACTGTTGGTGGAACTGTGAACAGGTTCAGTCATTCTTGAAAGCAATTTGGAACTCTGCTCCAAAAGGCATTCAACCGCGAACAAACTTTGACCCAGCGGCCCCAACCCAGAAACGACAAAGAGAGATGAGAAGGACCATATGAACAAAATATTTTAGTAGTTCTCTGCACAGTGGTTAGAAAGCAGAAACTAAGAAGAATTGAGTAATGGCTAAACAAGCGATCCTGTATTCATGTAATGCAATACTATTTATTGCATTGTAAGAAGTGATAAAAGAGATGACCAGAGAAATTGAGAAGACACATTTGAATGGATGAAGAATGAAGTAAGTGGAAGCAAGAGAATCATTTCTACTCTGAAATCACAATGAAACCCCGTGAAAACCAATTTTTTTTTGTTTTTTAGTTTTATCTTTATTTTGTTTTAATAATAAATTTATACAAAAGTTTTCCAAATGTATATGATTCGTGTCATCTCCCTCTCTTCATCCCTCCCCACTCCTGGAGTTGACAAGCAATTCAATCTAGGTTGTACAGGAAGTATCCCTCAAAATATATTTCCAGATTTTTTTTTATTTTTGTGAGTGAATAATCTTATAAAACCAAAACCCCAAATCCTATACTCAAATAAGCAAGTGATAAATCGTATGTTTTCATCTGCATTTCAACTCCAACAATTCTCTTTTTCATAAGTCCTCAGAATTGTCCTGCATCACTGTGTTGCTGTTAGTAGCAAAGTCTATCACATTGAATTGTCCCACAATATTGCAGTGACTGTGTATAACGCTCTCCTGGTTCTGCTTATTTCACTCTGCATCCGTTCATGGAGATTTTCCCAGTTCTTCTAGAAATCAAGAAGTTCATCATTCCTTATAGCACAATAGTATTCCATCACCACCACATACGACAATTTGTTCAGTCACTCCCCAATCGAGGTACATCCCTTTAGTTTCCAATTCTTTGCCACCTCAAAAAGAGCAGCTATAAATATTTTTGTACAAACAGGTCTTTTCCCACTTTTTTTTATCTCTCTGGGATACAGATGAAAAAGTGGCATTACTGGATCAAAAAGCATGCATTCTTTAAAAAAAAAAAAAACCTTACCTTCCATCTTAGAATCAATAATGTGTATTGGTTCTAAAGCAGAAGAGCAGTAAAGGCTAAGCAGCAATAGGGATAAATGACTGGCCTAGGGTCACACAGCTAAAAAGTGTCTGAGGTCAGATTTGAACCTAGGATCTCCTGTTTCTAGGTCTTACTCTCAAGCCACTGAACCACCTCTTGACAGAGAGATGATGACCTCATATTCAAAATAAGATGAACATTTTTAGACTTGGACAGTATGGGAATTTATTTTGCCCAACTGTACTGATTTCTTTTTTTTGTTTTTTAACCTTGACCTTCTGTCTTAGAATCAATAATACATATCAGTTCAAAGACAAAAGAGCAGTGAGGGCTAGCCAATGTGTATTAAGTGACTTGATCAGGGTCACACAGCTAGAAAGTATCTGAGATGCTTATTTTAATAGGTTTTTTCTTTTATTTTTCAAAAACAGGGAAAGATGGGAAGGAGAGAAAAATATGCTTAATAACTGAAAAAATGAGCTTTAAAATAAAATACAAGAAGAACCATAAAAATTAACAAAGAAAAATGGTTATAAGTTCTTCCATTTAGTCAAAGGCAACCCAAAAAGATAGCCAGAATCCTCATGAGAGTTCTAAGTAGACACAAGGCAAGGTAGACAGAAGGCAAAGCATGGTGACAGGGCTAGACTGGCATTTGGGCATCTCCTCTTGAAGCACAGCAGGAAATATAGCCCGACCAGAGACTAGACAGCCCACAGCTGAGCCCTAACAGAAACCATAGATAGCCAGAAATAGGAGCAAAGATACACCTGGACAGCCAAGTATCTGGGGTTCTCGCCAGGAGCCTGCCACCAGCAGTCAACAACATCTAATTGAAATCTGACGGGCTCATAGCAATGAATAAAGCCAATTCTGGATTCAGAGCTGAGCAAAAAAAGGAAGTAAAGTCGGAATCCAAGGGAAAACATAAATGAAATCACTAGGATACTGAGCCAAAACCTGTGAATTCCTGAGGAAGGCGGAATCTTGTCTTGGCTGCTACTCCCAGCATTAAGCAGGGCCTCCCCACACCACCCAAGAATATGGGAGGGAGAAGAGCCTGACTCAAGCAGAAAGCCCTAATCCAAAAGCTGAGGCTGGAGATATGAGTAAACAGAAGAGAATGTCGATGCAACGAAGAGCTACTATGAACGGAGAGAAGCCAAAGAGGCAAATCCAGAAGAAGATACAACCATTCTGGAGAGCAACATGGAACCAGGCTCAGAGAGCCATAAAACAATGCCTACCCTTTGACCCATCAATACCACCACCGGTTCTGATCCCCAAAGAGAACAGAGATAAAGAAAAAGGATCTACCTGCACAAAAATATTTTTAGCAGCTCTTTTTGTAGTGGCAAAGAATTAAAAATTAAGGGTTTGTCCATCACTTGGGGAATGAATGAACAAGCTATGGTATAGGATTGTATTGGAATACTACTGAGCCATAAGAAAATGAAGAAGATGAGTTTGGAAAACCTGGAAAGACTTTTACGAACTGATACAAAGTGAAGTAAGCAGAACCAGGAGAACATTGTACCCAGGAACAGAAATTTTATTCAATGATCAATTGTGAAAGGCTAAACCATTATCGGCAAAGCAAGTCTCCAAGAGAACTATAAGACAATCATGATGAAAATGCTATCCACAGCCAAAGAAAGAACTATTGGAATCTGAATGCAGATCAAAACAGATCTTCCACTACATTTCCTTCATGAGATTTCTATTGCATGTGTGATATGTGTCTTCTATCATGACATGAATAATACAAAATATGTATTACATGAAACTATGGGTATAATCTATATCATGACTATTCACTACCACAGAGAAGGGAGAGAGAGGAAGGAGGAAGAAAACGTGAAATTTGTCAAAAATTGTTTCTGCATGTAACTGAAAAAAAAATTTTAAAGAAAATAAAATGTTCAAGGAGAGAGAATCTCATGGAACTACTTGAAAATCCTGACCAAAAAAAAGCCTGGATGCCATATTTCAACAAATTAGAAATGAAAATTGCTCAATTCTACTAGGACCAAAGTAGCTAGGCAGATCAGTGGATAAAGCACTGGATTTAGATCAGGAAGACTCATCTTCCTGAATTCAAATCCAGCCTCAGACACTTAGTAGCTAGGTGATCCTGGGCAAGTTATCTAACCCCGTTTGCCTCAGTTACCTCATATGTAAAAATGATCTAGAGAAAGAAATGGCAATCCACTCTGGTGTCTTGGCCAAGAAATTCCAAATGGGATCACAGAGAGTCAGATACAACTGAAAAATGACTGAACAAATTAGAACCAAAAAGAGAGCTAGAAAAAAGAGGGGGGAGGAATGACATCTATAGGAAGATAACCAGAATGATCCATGGCCTTGGAGGATAAACTTAAAGAATCTGGGATCTTCAGTTTGGAGAAGAGAAAACTTAGAGGGATAAGATAGCTATTTTTAAAAAATTCTTCCCTTTTGTCTTAGAATTGATTCTAAGTATTGGTTTCAAGGCAGAAGACTGGGAAGGGCTAGTCAATGGGGATTAAGTGACTTGCCCAGGATCACAGAGCTAGGAAGTGTCTGAGATCAGATTTGAACCCAGGACCTACCATCTCTAGGCCTGGCTCTCCATCCACTGAACCATCTACTACCCAATCAGCTATTTTCAAGTTATTTGAAGTATCAGATGGGAGAAGGATTAAACTTGCTCTGCTTTGCCCCAAAAGGCAAAATCTTGTAGTACTTTAATTCAACAGGTGACAACTGGCTGCCAAGAACTGTATTACACCAAAAAATTTCAGAGTTGAATTTGTGGGGCTAAAACACTAACAAGGGGAGGAATCAGGAAAGCTCTGTTGGAAGGGCAGTTTCCCCAACACTCGGAGCCTTTAAACAATGGCTCAGTAACCAGCTGGCAAGCATCCTAGAGAGAGGATTCTTCCTCAAATACAAATTGGACTCAATGGCCCTCCAACTCTGAAATTCTACAATTCTGGAATTCAGGAGCTAAAGTCCTTCCCAGCCATCCAAGTGCTACAGAATTGTGAGTACAGAGAAGCAGGAACACACCTACCAGAGTACACACAGGATGGCAAAAGGCTCGAATAGAACTGGGCAAGTCTAGTTAGAGCAGAAGTTTAGAAGAGAAATGGCGGCTGCCGCTAAAGCCAAGGGAGTGAGCTTCTTCTGACCCTCAGCAGAGTGCCATGAAGGAAGCTTCAGGGAAGCTGACTTAGTTTTCACATCAGGAAAAAACTTCCTAAAAGTTTAAGCAGTCCCATAGTGGAATAGGCTGCCAGAGGAGGTCACTGGGTCTCCCTCACTGATGGCCTTCAGGGATTATGTGAGTAATCAATGAATAAATATTTTTGAAGCACCTACTATGGGTCAGGTACTGTGCTAAGTTCTGAGGATCCAAAAGGAGGGAAAAAAACAGTCTCTTCCTTCAAGGAGTTAACAGTCTAAAGGAAAGACTTCTTAGAGACATCATAAAAAAGAATCTCAGTCAGACACTGGAAGGCCTAGGAGGGCTCTGAAGTCCATTCTAAACAGTTTCCATTTAAATAAAAGGGTCCTGTCCCATTTCAGCATCTTCAGAGAACACCTGTGTCTGGTTCCCATTCAGGTTAGTGCTTTTCTTTTTTTTAATTGTTATAAACTTGGCAAACATCAGCCCACACAAACATTTCCATAAACAAAGAATAGAAAGGAAAAAAAAAAAGATTGATTTTAAGACTGTGAATTTCTATTATGCAGAGTTTCTTTTTTAAGTCTGTTGTCTTCTTCATAACCCATTTGAGGTTTTCTTAGCAAAGATACTGGATTGATTTGCCATTTCCTTCTCCAATTCATTTTACAGATAAGGAAACTGAGGCAAAGTTAAGTGACTTGCCCAGGGTCACACAGCTAGTAAGTGTCTGAGGTCAGATTTGAACTCAGGAAGATGAATCTTCCCCACTCCAGGTCCAGCACTCAATCCACTGGTGTCAGTTAGCTGTCCTCATGAAAGAAGGTCCAAAAGCAGAATGGTTTTCCCTGGAGGCCTTCAAGCCAAGACTGGGTGACCATTTGTCACCAATGTGGTGGAAAGTATTTACTCCTACACAGGTCTAGGTAAGACAAAATTACTTCTGAAATCCCTGCCAATTCTGAGTCTTAGATGAAGAATGATATTTCATTATTAAGCCAGACACTCAAAAGAAAAGTAAACTGGAGGACTAAGAAATAAAACAACCTCAGCTCTAATATTGGCTCTGCCATTAGCTGGGTGACCTGGGTTCATTTTTACTTAACCTTTTGGGTCCTTAGAGATATTCTCATCTGCCAGCTGAGGAAGGAATTGGACTGGATGATCCCCAATACTCTAAAGTTCTGTGATTCTATTTATCCAGAATAGTTTTTAATTTAATTGGACTTGATCTTTAATTTAATGTAATCTTTATTAACCTGGTCAGTTAGGTGGTTTCATAGTGCACAGAGTGCTGGACCTCGAGTCACAAAGACTTCTTGGATTCAAATCTGATCTCAAACACTAGCGGTATGATCCTGGGCAAGTCACTTAACCCTGTTTGCCTCAGTTTCCTCATCTGTCAAATGAGCTGGAGAAGGAAATGCCTAACCAATCTAATATCCTTGCCAAGAAAATCCCATGAACCTTAGAATACACCCAGGGTCATGCAGAGTCAGACACAACTGGAAAACAATTTATTAACCGATTATTACTCAAAATGCCGAATGAGGCTTATATTTTTGCACATGGCATGGCTAAAGTGGGGATTCATGCTGCTTGGCTGAGCCTATTTATTGAAAGGGTTTGGTTTGGTTTGGTTTTTCTATATTAGGGCTCATGTGGTCAGAAATAGAGAAAACAAGTGCTCATTTTAAAATAATTTCTTACAAAATTACCACCTTATTTTTAGCATTGCCCTTTCCTATATTTATGGACTTGAAAACCCATCTGCCTCTAAAGTAGCTTAAACATTCCCCTTGAAATCTACTCCTTTTGGTCCTTGGATTTGCTCTGGCTGCCTTTTCCTTGGAGTTAGGGAAAAGCTGAACTTCAGCATGGTGATTGCCACCTGATGGATCACAGGCTCCGAGTCAGTGTGGCCTGAGCTAACGAGCTTCCTCTGGTGACGATGAGATGGCTGTTCCAATCAAAGGACGGTCTTCTCCTTCCTCCCGCAGCTCCCACAGACTTGTTCCTGGAGCAGATACGACTGCTCCCAAATTAGTCCAGTTTCACGGGAAGAGGGGAAACAAAAAAGGAAATTCTGCCCTCCCTGAAACTTGCCGCAGTGCCAGAGTTCTGGAGGCGACACAAAACGATCAGGGGCTTCCTCCGCGCGGAACTCTCCCCCATCACCCAGGTTACAACCCCTCCTCGTCTCCTCCCGTGGAGCAATTTCAGCAGCAAGTTTTACCAGGAGTTCTTGGTCCGTCTGCCTCGTGGCTCCATAGAAGCCTTCTTGGTATTCCTCGTCTCTCTAGGAGATGGGCGAACCGCTTGGGTTGTCCATCTGTCGACTCTCACGGGAGGCAACATCCCTCGCCAAGAACCAAGCAGGAAACCAGCTCCAGAGAGAACCTGATCAGCGTCCCCAAACTGCTAATTAATTAGCGGCTGCCTTTTCATTACTATTTAAGTTATTGCTAACAGTTACCCGCGGAGTGCGCTATTTGGGGAGGCGGCGTGGAGCGACGGGCCATAAATCAGGTTTGGATTCAGAGGTTTGGAATCAGTTCTCTGATCCGGGGCAAGTCTATTAACCTGTTTCCCCACCTGCCAAATAAATCGAGTCGCTGCCATCGTGACAGTTGGGAACATCAAGCAAGGTGACTTCTCTAGTTTGTTTTTTCTAAAAATAATAATCATCATCATTGATCATCTTTTCTAAAATGCAGCTGTCCCTTCGCACTGATCCCCTCCCCTCAGTAAAAGTCCTTTTCACAAAGAACTCTCGCCACCCAGAGCGGAGGAGAGCGGTAGTGATGTCTGACGACGTGTGCCTCCTTCTGCGCCCCTTTCCTGAGAGGAGGGGGCCGCGTTTTCCCATCAGTCCTCTGAAGTCACAACTGGGCACCGCATGGATCAGAATTCTGTAGTCTCTCGGTCTCGTTTTCTTTTCCATTATTGGGGCCCTCACCTAAATGGTTCTCTTGCATCCGCTGACTTCACCCTGCATTAGTTTCTCCATTTCTCCGAGCTCTTCACATTTATCATTCCTTCCAATGCAATGATTTCCATTATATACCTACACCACAATGGGCTAAGCCGTTCCCCTTGGATGCACACCCATTTTCCTTCCAGTTCTTTGCCACCACAGGAAAAAAAAAATGATGCTATTTTTTGGTACGTGCGTGCGGGACATTTTCGTCTCTCTCTGACTTGCTTGGGACCCTTGTAGCACTGCTGGGTAGCACTATACCTACAGTGAAGTGACTTCTCTAGCCTGATTCCAAATTGTTTTCTAGGACAGCGGGAGCAATTCGCAGATCCACCAACAACGCATTCGCGTACCCGTCTTCCCCTAACTTGCTCTCTGAACCAAACTGCTCGATTTCCCAATCGAGGCCTGGGGCAGAGACTCATATATTTCTTTGCTGTAAAAATAGCACCTGCCCAGGATTGAGAAAAAACACATTTTGGGCCACCATAGCTTTGCTCTTAGCCATATATCATATAACATATTGAATTTGATCCCTAAATCCCACAAGTCTTTTATGGCTCAAAAGAATCCTGGCTGCCTCTTCATGAGGGACTGAGAACAATCTCAGTTATATCAGTTTGTGGGCCGGGAAGCCTCAGCCCTTCAATTCCATTTACAAAGGTTCGGGTTGTGATATATGACCACTAAAGATCCAGGGTCCGAGATGATGCAGGGGATTATGGGATCTAACACTTTCCCCCGGCAAATCCCAGAACTCACATTGATACGGTTGTTTCTTCATCTTCGTCCCAAGGGGGCACCTCTTTTAAGGAGCCCCAGAAGCAGGCTCGCCTCCCTCCTGCCTGCTATTCGTGTTTTCCTGCCAAACTTCGCTCCTGAGGCCTCTGTGGCTCATTGGATTCTTGGGGTCGCTGCACTTTGCTCTATAAAATTCTTCCTCCTTCTCTTTGCCCCTTTCCCAGGAAAGCAGAGAGTGTTGTAACTCAAGCACAGGCTGGCCACCAATTTTGTCATGCCCGGGTTCTGAGTGAGAAGATAACCTCTAAAATATGGTGCAAGAGAAACCGGTTTCTTTCCTAAAATAGACGCCTCCTTGACTGTAGGAAGAAGTAAACGAGGTGACGGACGTCCAAACGGGGCCAGAATGATGGGGATGGTCACTACGCTGACGGCCGCTAATATTTATGAGGTCTAGAAAGCCCTCGAAGTACATTATTTGATTGGATCTTGACGCCACCCTGTGAGATAAGTGCTCCTGTTGTTCTCATTTTACAGGTAAGGACACAGAGATGGCTCGGAGGAAGGGTCACACCTGCCAGTCAAGTGACCGAGGCAAAATGTAAACTCACAATGTATATTGGAGGATGTGGGGTTTATAGGTTTAGAGCTAGAAGGGACCTAAACAGGGTATGCAGGGACAAGTTTAATAACCAGCTAGTCAAGGAAAAGGGGCCCCTGTGGATAGAGGGCTGAGGCTGAAGTCAGGAAGGCTTAACATTTGTCAGAGACTGGATTTTAATTCATGACTTTCCTGGTTCCAGGGGCAACTAGGTGGTGCCCGGGTGCCTAGGACTTCAGAGCACCAAGCCTGAAGTCAAGAAGATGCATCTATCTTCCCAGGTTCAAATCTGGCCTCAGACACTTACTAGCTGTGTGACCCTACACAAGTCACTTAAACCTGCTGGCCTCAGTTTCCTCATCTGTAAAATGAGCTGGAGAAAGAAACAGCAAACTGCTCCAGTATCTTTGCCAAGAAAACCCCAAATGGGGTCAGGAAGAGTCAGATGCAATTGAAAAAATGACCGATTTCAAGTCTCACACTCTATTTTACCTTTCCCATGGGAAATTTTCTTTTAAAAATGCAAAGCATGGGGGGCAGCTGGATGGCTCAGTGGATTGAGAGCCAGGCCTAGAGACTGGAGGTCCTGGGTTCAAATCTGGCCTCAGACACTTTCTAGCTGTGTGACCCTGGGCAAGTCACTTAACCTCCATTGCCTAGCCCTGTAACAAATAAAATTAATATAGAAGAATATATATAAAAGATGTTAGGGTTTAAAAAAAATTTTAATGCAAAGCATTTAAAAGCAAAGCAGAGGGGGCAGCTGGATGGCTCAGTGAATTGAGAGCCAGACCTAGAGACAGGAGGTCCTAGGTTCAAATCTGACCTCAGACACTTCCCAGCTGTGTGACCCTGGGCAAGTCACTTAACCCCCATTGCCTACCCTTACCACTCTTCCACCTATAAGTCAATACACAGAAGTTAAGGGTTAAAAAAAAAAAAAGCAAAGCAGAGAGAAGAAGCTAGATTGGCTTCCAGAAGGGACATCTATCTATCTCAGAGAGAAGCAAATAGCTATCCTAAACTTTCCCAATGCCCAGGAGAAGTCATTCGTTTGGCAAACATTTCCTCAGCATCCGTGATGTCAAGGGCACTGTGCTAGGTATGACGTGGTGCCTGCTCTCTGGGAGGCTGCCTTCGAGAAGGGGGATAAAACACCCCCAGAGGAGGCTCTAATACCTGGGATTTGAGGCTACACATGTTAAAGGATTATAAAATAAGGTCATGCTGGGGGGAGATGAAGGGGAGGTGCAGCTGCAGGCATTTCCTGTCCCTCGATAATCTCGATGGCCTAAATTGTGAGAAATCACACCAAAAGTGCTCCTTCTTGGCTTGGGTTCCGGCAGCCTCTCCTCCATCTTTTCAGAGCGACCAGGGGCTACGATGGTAGGAACATCGGCGTTGTGATGAAAGCATGCCTATAAAAAGCCTACTGCAGGGATTAAGTAAAGGAGAGGAGAGATTGTGCTGCTCAAATTGCCATGATCTGAGGCAGTCCCGTTGGGAAAAAGCAGCCAGTAAACCAAGAAAACGTATGTAGCTTTAGGCTCCAAATAATTTCCAGCCTCAGTAACTTCATGGAAACAACCAACTGAATGCGGAAGCCTGAGGGAGCTGAATACACAAGACCAGGCTCCAGCCATTTACATACTTAACAGGTGATGTTGCCGAAGGGATCTCCAAGCCACCTTCTGGGGTTCAGCTGGATCCAGCCGTGGGACAAGTGTTGGCCCCCGATAGAAGCTGACTTTAATGCCACAAGAATCAAAGGCCCTCCTCGGATTGGCCCAGCGCCTCAATGGTGACATGAATGGAACTGGGTCAGATTAAACCAAGGTCAAATGTCCTTGTCATTCCACAGCACACCGTCGCAGGAGCCCATCTTGATGCTCTCAGCAGTCACAGTTTCATAATCTGTCCCACGACCCCCGCACGAAGCCCTCGAGAACTGGCCTCGGGGTCTCCATGCACAGGCTGGAGGAGATCCAGTACGTCAAGTTCTACCAAAACGAAAAAACTAAAGTCTATCTTGGCAACAATCTATGAATATTTGTGTCATAAAAGGAATTTGGTAGGACTCCTTCTTTGTTTATTATGTCAAATAGTTTGTATAATATTGGGATTAGTTATTCTTTGAATGTTTGATAGAATTCACTTGTGAATCCATCTGGTCCTGGGGATTTTTTCTTAGAGAGTTCTTTGATGGTCTGTTCAATTTCTTTTTCTGATATTGGATTAAGTATTCTATTTCTTCTTCTTTTCATCTAGGCAATTTATATTTTTGTAAATATTCATCCATATCACCTGGATTGCTATATTTATTGCCATATAATTGGGTAAAATGTTTTTTAATGATGGCCTTCATTTCCTCTTCATTAGAGGTGAGATCTCCTTTTTCATCTTTGATACTGTTAATCTGGTTTTCCTCTTTCCTTTTTTGTATTAGATTGACCAGTACTTTGACAATTTTATTTGTTTTTTTCAAAGTACCAGCTTCTAAAAAACTGGAAAACGAGAGGATACCCTTCAATTGGGGAATGGCTGAACAAATTGTGGTATCTGTTGGTGATGGAATACTATTGTGCTGAAAGGAATGATGAACTGGAGGAATTCCATGTAAACTGGAAAGACCTCCAGGAAGTGATGCAGAGTGAAAGGGGCAGAACCAGGAGAACATCATACACAGAGACTGATGCATTGTGGTAAAATTGAATGTAATGGACTTCTGTACTAGCAGCAATGCAATGACCCAGGACAATTCTGAGGGATTTATGGTAAAGACGCTACCCACATTCAGAGGAAGGACTGCAGGAGAGGAAACATATAAGAAAAACAACTGCTTGAACACATGGGTTGATTCGGATATGATTGAGGATGTAATCTCTAAACAATCACCTCAGTACAACTATTAATAATATGGAAATAGGTCTTGATCAATGACATATAAAATCAATGGAAATATGTGTCGACTATGGGTGGGGGGAGGGAAAACATGAATCATGTAACCATGGAAAATTTTTCTAAAAATTTTTTAAAATAATAATAAATCAAAGTAAATTAAAAAACCAATAAATGAATAAACATTTATTAAGTACCTACAACATTCCATGCATTGCACTAAGCCCGGGGGGGGGGGGGATGCAAAAAGAGGCAGAAAACAGACCCTACCCTCAAGGAGCTGACAATCTAAGAGGAGACAACATGCCAACAAATATATACAAAGCAAGCTGTAGACAGGATAGTCATGGCCAGAGGGAAGGTGTTAGAATTCAGAGTGGAGAGAAAGGCTTCCTGTAGAACAGTGATGGCAAACCCATGACATGCCTGTCAGCACCGACACGTGCAATCATTTTTGATGACACACGACCACATATATATACGAGGCCGTATGCTGAGGATGAAACATTTGCTATAGTGTAGTGTAGACGCTCTGTGCACTATCGATGACAATTCTACCTCTATTAATTTACCTATTTTGGTTTATTAAATACAGTTATATATTATAATTATATATTTTGTTTTTTAAACTATAAATATCATGAAATTATGTTTTTTTTTTTCTTGAAGTGACATACGACCTGAGTTATGCTCGGTTTTTTGGTGAATTTTGACACACCAAGCTCAAAAGGTTGCCCATCACTGCTGTAGAAAGTGGGATTTTAGTTGTGATGTAAAGCAAGCCAGGGAGGTCAGTGTCAGAGCAGAGGAGGGAGAACATTTCAGGTACGGGGAACAGAGAGAAAAAGCAGAGAGAAGCAGGGTCTTATTCCTGGAACAGCCAGGAGGTGAGGGCCACAGGATTAGAAGAGTGCAGAATGAGGAATAAGGTGGAAGAAGACTGGAAAGGGAGGAGAAAAACAAGGTGATGGAGGGCTTTGCATGTCAAAGAGAGCATTTTGTATTTGCTTCCAGAGGCCATAGGAAGCACTGGAGTTTAGGAGGGGGCAGGCGATACAGTCACGCCTGCACTTTAGGAAAATCAGTTTAGTGGCTGAATGGAGGATGGATCAGAGCCGGGAGACACTTGAGGTGGGCAGATCATGCCCCGCTCCAGCAGACCCAGGGCAGGAGGAGTACCAGGAAGGAGAAGCCATCACTAGCAGATTGACCACCGGGAGATAATTCTTTGTTCATGGTAACTCATGAAATAGACCCCAAAAAGATGGCCCTCAGCCCTTCTGTTTACACAGTGACCAGTGGGGTGATGGGAAAGAGGACGCAGCTTCTCAGCTATCTCCAATACAATACAACAAATTGGTCATTTCATCAATGAGGCATTTCCTCCAACAATTCAGACAGCAACCCACCAAGTTGCCCATCCTACAGGACCTTCATCCACGTGTTGTCCTAAGATTTTCCCAGACAGACTGACCAGTGTTCTAGAGAATTATCTCCATGTTCTCTTGAGAACACAAGGATTCCTCCATCCATTATCCCTCCTCCTTGCCAGGGTACCAGACCATCTCTCTTTTCCACCCTGTAGTTCACTTCTACAATATCTCCTGTTTAATTTCCTTGTGGGCAATATGTTGCAGCCCTCTCACGTCCACCCTACGCCTCCCCATGGCCCTCGGGGGATCCTGCGTTTCAGTCATTTGTATCTTAGTGCAATGCATGGAATGTTGTAGGTACTTAATAGTACTTATGGCTTTACATAACTCATCATTGTCGTCATCATCATCATCATCCGTCTTCCCTATGAGTACTAAAAAGTTGGTTCTTGTTTCAGAAGGAAACTTGGGGCCATATAAGCTCTTAGACTGAAAGTTAGAAGGGACTTCAGAAACCACTGAGTCCAACTCATTTTGTTGATGTAGAAACGGAGGCCAAGAGAATAAACATGACTTATCTAAGATCTCATGAAGAATATGCCTCAGAGGAGAAATTTGAATCTGGTTTCTCTGATTCCTGTGCCAAAGTTCTCCCCCATGCCATGTTTCATTAAAAGAAGATGTTTTAAAAAGGGATTCCCTCAATGTAACATGTAAAACCCAGTGGAATTATATGTCAGCTACAGGGAAAGTAGGGAGGAATTTGGGGGAGGGAAAAAACATGAATCATATAACCATGGAAAAATGTTCTAAAAAATAAAAAATAGAAATACTTAAGATAAATACACACACACACACACACACACACACACACACACACACACATATGGATGTCCTATAGAGATGGTCAGGTCCTCTGGATGTTTTTTGAGGTTGTCATTGGACTGATTACATCAAGGCACTGAAAAATAGCAATCTCCTAAAGATGATACAGAACCATCCAAAACTATCCACAGGGGAATAATTAAGTGGATGAAAAATGCCTAATTGTCCATCCTATGCGGTGCAGTTGGCTAGCCAATCTGTTGAGTTTGTCCATCAGAGAGTGTTCTAGTGTTATCCAGGACACATACTGCAAATGGGCAATCAACAGGAAACTACCACCAAACAGCAAGAAGAGGAGAGCAGATGAGATTGCCTTTGGGAAATTTCAAACACCTACAAACATTTTTGTAATTATTGCAGCTCTAAATGCGAGACCTTTATCCACAGGAGTGAAGGGATGTTAGAACCATCCAGGTTTCCTATCCAAGGAATACACACAAGGCTTTTGTCGATGGCTATCCACCCCCTCTCCTCAGTTTTCATAGTATAAAGCTTGAATCCCCAGTAGTGTTTTTTTTTTTCCTTTTCAAACAGCTACATAGCCTTGACCTGATCAAGAAGGATTGGTCTTCTGTTCCAAGATAAGTCCCAGGTGCCTTCTCCTATCCAGGGAGAGGGAGGTTCAAGGTCTTTATGCATCTAGCTAAAACAAGCCCCAGAAAAGGTTCAGGTGGAAGGGAAATGCTTGGTAAAACACAGGGGAAAACCCCTCTGTGACAATACTTAGCATTGCCTGCTGTTCAGGGCAGGATGACACGGGTGATGCTAAATTGTCGACAGATGCAGCTCTGGGTTGCTACGCCAAAGCTTTTCAACTCCTGACCCACTTTAAGCAGAAACTTCAGCACTGCCTTAGGTCCTTTTGTTAGGCTTAATTGGAGAATAAATATTAGCTGTTAAAAATGTGATTCCATTACATCTCTTTAGAAAGAGCCAGGCTGAAGTGAAGGAGAGAGGATCAGATCTTGAAAAGAGGAATTCTGGGATAAAATTCCAATGCTGCCATTTAGTAGCTGTGTGACCTTGAACAAGATGCTTCCCTTCTCTGAAACTCAGTTTCTTCAGCTGTCAAATGAGGAGGAAATACTTGTAGGATCAACCCCACAAGCTCGTTGAAAAAGAAAACACTCAATAAACCTTCAAGAGCTCTAGAAACATGAGTTATTATTAGAAAAGATTAATTTTCAAGGAAATGCTTTAGGAATGTCACGTGCCTATCATTTCCTGGAGAAGGAATTGCTCTTTTAAGGCTGATTTTGGCTGCCCTCTCCTTCCTCTGTGTCACTTCCAGATTTGTACACTCGTAGAATAAAGTGACAAGTTTAGAGGAGCTCCCTGATAGAATTATTCCATTGCCGAGCATAGAATTACATGCTGGAACAACTGGAAGGGCCTGAGAGACCAGAGAATCAGAGGATTGTTGATTGCATGTTGGAAAAGACCTTATTTTATAGGCAAGACCCACCACAGCCTGGCACAGGCTCTCATCTCACTCCTGGTCTGTGATAACTGCTTTCTCCCTGCCTCAAATCTCTTTCTACTCTCTCTAGTCTCTACAATCCATCTCTACAGACTAGAGTCCACTCTCTCCAGTCCATCTTCCACTTGACTGGCAAAGAGACCTTCCTAAAGAACATCTGATCACGTTAGCCTCTATTCAGCTGGTTCCAGTGGCTCCCTGTTAACTCCCAGAATCAAATAGAAAATCCTCTGTTTGGCTTCAATCCTCGTTCCATCTTCCAGTCTTCTTACCTCATCCCGCATTTACTCTCATACTCTATGACCCAATAACACGGATATCCTTCACATTCCTCTTTTTTTTAAACACTTGCCTTCCATCTTAGAATAAATACTAAATATTGGTTCCAAGGCAGAAGAGCGGTACGGGCTAAGTAATTGGGGTTAAGTGACTTGCCCAGGGTCATACAGCTAGGAATTGTCTGAAGTCAAATTTGAACCCAGGACCTCCCATATCTGGGCCTGGCTCCCTACCCACTGGGCCACCCAGCTGCCCCTTCATGTTCCTTTTGACACACCATCCCTTGACTCCATGCCTTTCACTGGCTGTCCTATGGGCCTGGAATAGTCTCCTTCCTCGTCTCTCCCTCCTGGCTTCCCTGGCTTCCTTCAAACCCAGTTCAAATCCCCACTTCTGCAAGAAGCCTTTCCCTGTCCCCTTTAATGCTTTCCTTCCCTCCAAGCTCCCCTCCATCCGTCCTGTGGGCTCCATGTTGGCTACCCCAGTAGGATGGGAGCTCCTTGAGAGTAAGCCTTGTGTTTGCCCTCCTCTGTAGCCCTCAGACTTAGGCTAGAGCCTGGCACATCATTGTCACGGAGTCATTTCAGTTGCATCCAACTCTCCATGACCGCGTTTGGGGTTTTCTTGGCAAAGATACTGGAGAGATTTGTATTTCCTTCTCCAGCTCATTTTACAGATGGGGAAACTGAGGGAAACAGGGTGATGTGACTTGCCCAGACAGCTAGTAAGTATCTGAGGCTGAACTCAAACTCAGGACTTCCTTGCTCCATGCCCAGAGCTCTACCCACTGTACAAGCATGCTACCTGTTCATAGGTAAGTGTTTCCTACAAACTTTTCGACTGCCTAACAGAAAGCTAAAGTCACTTGTCCGGGGCCACACGTGCAAGTGGCTGACTTTAACTTCTGGTGCGATGCTCCAGGGAACCACATGGACCTATGGTTGGACCAAGGCTGTCCCGGAACCAGGCTGTGCCCGTTGTTAAGTTTTAATGTAGACATTAGCAAGCACTATAAATCGGAGCTCAGCTTAGTGTCTTGTCGATGTCTAGCCCTAAACAAATGATGGAGAAAATGTTAATAATGCAGATTAAATGCAATAGTGCCATGCATCAGGAGCGGCTGGGTAGCTCAGTTGAGAGCCAGGCCCAGAGACAAGAGGTCCTGGGTTCAAATCTGACCTCAGACACTTCCTAACTGTATGACCCTGGGCCAGTCACTTCACCCCCATTGCCTACCCTTACCACTCTTCTGTCTTACAACCAATGCATAGTATTGCTTCTAAGGGAGAAGGTAAGTGTTAAAAAAAAAAAAGGAGGGGGGGCGCCATGCATCTTTGGAAAGCAGGATGTCAAGCATTTACCAGCACATCCCTGAGTCTCACCCCTTCTAGGAGCAGTCGAGGGAAACCAGGTCCTCTGACTTCAGATCTAAGACTCATTCCGTGGCACGGTACCAAGGCGCCCTCCCAGGCTCATGCTGAGGTTGAAATAAGACCATTTACGGTGATATGTAAAAGTCAACCATGATTATGATGCACCAAACAAAAAGCAGAGGCAGTACACAAAGAGGAGGAAAATGGCTTTGGTGCCAAAGGACCTGGGTTTGAATCCTACGTGTGACATTTTTTTCCTATGTGACCTTGGACAAGTCACTTAACCTCCTTCAGTGAAGGGGCCTCGGTTTCCCCATCTATAAAACGATGGGGTTGGACTAGACAGCCTCGGAGGTCCCCTCCAACTCTCAAGCTAAAACCTTGTGATCTATTTTATTAGCTTTCAAAGACAGGCTGGGTTTGTACAGGCCAGCGGTGAGCTAGAATCAGCGTCTTTGAGGATGCCTCGGCTTTTAGCCGTGCCAGGTTTCAAACGCCAGGATCAGAAGCCCGCCTGCCTGGTCCACGTCCCTTTAGTGCCCGGTGGCTACGAGAGACATGAAAACCAACGAATTCCATTATTCTTAAAGGGCCACCCCAGACTTCTCATGGCGGGAAGCTGCGGTCCTACCAGGTATCAGATGGCGCAGACAGCGGAGCAAATGACCATTTTTGGCATAATCGTTCCCTTTCTCAGAATCTTTGCCGCTTAAGTCTCGGGGATGTCGAGCCACAAATTAGCATCCATTCCAACAGCTGGGACTGGGTGAATCCTTTCAGATGGCTCCCTAAATGGGGAAGGGGAGCATCTTATCGGGAGCAGATCTGGACGCCACCAGATTTCAAAATGGCGCCATGGAGGGGTCAGAGAAGCGATCGCTGTTTCCATCCAGCTCGCAGCGGGCACTGGAGTGTGACTGCTCGCTGGTGGGGGTGATTTGGATTTGCGAGTTGATTAAAGCTGTCGATTTAGGAGCAGAAATAGAATTTCTCAGATAATTGCTGGAAACAGGCCAGTGCAATAGCTGGCCCCGGCTCCATATGGCAGACTACAAATTCTGTTCCTGAGCAGGGGATGCTAACGAGATGGGAGCTGCCTCGAGCCCTGCCTGCCTTCCCCATCTAAGCCCCAACTTGTGCTGGGGGCCACAGCCCGGAGGAGAACGGAGCGCTGCTTGGATTACCGTTTCTTTGTATTTTCGGGGTCAAAAAAATAGCAGTAAAGGTACCCCAGGCTTTGGAAAATTCTGCTGGCTGCTAAAACAGTGGCTTTACCAATGAACTCTTAGTTGAGTGCCAAAATAATTCCATTTCCCTCAAGGAACAACTTCAGAGTACTTTCTTCCTGTTTCACATATCTATACCTACATCTCCTTCCCCGCCATCTCAGGGTGGGTCCTTACAATTATTGCCAGTTTTCATTTTTCTCTTGCAAAAAGAGTGTCTGTCGCTCACCATATGTTACAGCAAGGATTGGGTCAAGGCCATCTGCCAGACAAGGCTGGCACAAGGATAGCCTGGGCCCAGGACAGTGAGAGCTAAACTGGTACTGCCCCAACCACAGCAGGCACCACTTCATTGAACGTGCCTCCACCTGCCTGTTCTAAATTCCACCTTAAATTCATTCCTCCAACTAAGAGTGTTTCAGAGCTGCCTGGGGCCTTGTCTATAGAATCATTGGAGCTGGAGCTGGAGGGTCCAGTCACTTCCTTTTATAGCTTAGTAGTAAACTGAGGCCCAAGACAGCTAGTTGGCTCAGTGGATAGAATCTGAAGTCAGGAAGACCCAAGTACAAATCCAGTCTTATGCACTTATTAGCTATGTGACTCTGGACAAGTCACTTCACCCTGTTTGCCTTAGTTTTCTCCTCTGTTAAATGAGCTGCAGAAGGAAATGGCAAATCACTCTAGGATCTTTGCTGAGAAAACCCCAAATGGAGTCACAAAGAGTTAGACACGATGACTAAAGAACAGCAAAATTGAGGCCCAGAGAAGATAAGCTACTAGGTAGTACCATAGATAAAATGCAGAACCTGGAGTCAAGAAGATCCAAGTCATAATCCTTCTTCAGACAAATTTAGATTCTGAGATCCCTAAAAGCAGAAACCGTCTTTGGCCTCCTTTTGTATTCCCAGTGTTTAACATATGCCTAGCACATAGTAGGTGCTTAATACATTTTTACCAGTTGATTAACTGGCTATGTGACTTTGTGCAAGTCAATTAATCTCTGTCTGCCTCAGCGTCTTCATCTGTAAAATGAGGTTAATAATAGCACCTGCCTACCAGAGTTCTGAAGATCAAATAAATAAAATCTGTAAAGCATTATATAAGTGATGGCTATTATTATCATTATTATTATTATTGTCCAAGATTGCACAGAGGAGCAGAGTCAGGATTCTCCGCCAGATATTACTCTTTTCTGCCTTGAAGAGCTCATAAGTCTAGTAGAAAGGTAATAATATACACCGACTTTGATAAGCTACTTTCTGTTCCCCCTCTGTGTTAATAACAAATGACCTTTATGTAGGGTTTTAACATTTGAAAAGTCCTTTACCAGTGGAGCTGAGAGTGAATTGACCTATAAGAGCCATCCCAGCAGAGCTCCAAGTTGCCCGCTCTCCAGGATGGCCCCTAGGGGCCAATTATTTAATCTTTTTTTCTGAATAAATGAAAAAATGCAATGATTAAGCAATTACAATATGCCAGGTATTAGGGTGAGTACTAGGCTTACAAATACAAGCAAGGAAGACTCAGCCCTCAAGGAGTTTACATTCTAATACAAGAAGACGACATAAAAAAAAGTGGGGAATGTGGTGGCAAAGACAGGAGGGTTCAGGGCCTCGAGTTCAAATCTAGTCTCAAACTTACCGGCTCTATGAGGCTGGGGAAGTTGTTTTGTATTTACAGTTATGTAATAGGATTTGACAAATCTACAATTATGTAACAGGGCTTGGCATATGTCCAGATTATTTAAGATGAAGGCACCCACATGTGAGACTTTAGGATCTGCTTCCTGGGAGCCAGGGGGTTGGATGTGATTGTTCTGTCCTTGGCCTACCCTGGGGTGGTGAGCAGTCTTTTTTTTACTGCATAACTGGAACTATCTCTATATCTTTTACCCTCTATTTGCCTTAATCTCCTTCTCTATAAAATGGAGATGATAAGAGCACCTGCCTACTAGGGTTTCTGTGAAAACCAAGTGAGATAATGATTGTAAAGTATCTAATACTGTCTGGCATAGATTAGGTGCTCCATAAATGTTAGTTATTATTATTTATCGTCACCATCAAAGATTGGATTGGAACTGAGGGCTTCCTAGCATCTAGTGCTGCATGTCGCCAATTCCACCATACTTCCTTTCAGCTCCAACTTAGCTAACCCAGATCGATCCAGTACAAAGATACCTGCACAAGAAGCCCTCAGAAGTCAATCCAACTAGTCCCTGATGAAATAATACTTCTGGTATATGCTGGGAAACTAGGCAATGATTAAGTAATTACAATATGCCAAGTATTGGGGTGAGTACTAGGCTTACAAATAAAAGCAAGGAAGACCCAGCCCTCAAGGAGTTTACATTCTAATACAGGAAAACAACATAAAAGGGGGGGGGCAAAGATGGGAGGGTTCAAAACCTAGAGTTCAAATCTAGCCTCAAATTTAGCAGCTATATGATACTGGCAGCTCCTCTATGTGGGGTAGACTTAAAAGAAAGGAGAAAGTGAGAACATGGCAGGTGGATGGGTAGAGTTCCAGACAAGCTACAGTCACCAGCAAGCATTCACACATCTCCCTTTCACAAGGGATCAAACTGGCTGAATCCAGAGAACAATGAGAAGGAAACATGGTATTGGGGTGATCATGGCTCTCATCACTGAGCTATTTTTTGCACACCTTCCACATTCTCTGCTCTGACTCACCATCAGGATTGTCCTCTTTAACTGGGAAGATGGCACCACTGGGAATGATGATTCAAGTTTTTCTAACATTTAAGTACAGCCACATCCAAAATCTCATTTGAGCCTTATCATAACCCCATATAGGAGGCGGGGAACGTGTTATTAGCCTTATTTTACATAAAGAGAGACTAAGAATCAAAGAGGACAAATGGCTAAGCCACGGTCATGTACTTGAAGTGGCAGAGCCATCACCTACATCATATAAAATCACCTATTATTTATTATGTTATTGTCTGATATTAAGTGGGGTGATAAAACTGAGGTGTAAGTCAATGGCCCCTAAAAAGAAGAAACACCATCCGTGGGGGCTGTAAGAGGCATAAGTTTAAAAGTAGGTGTGTAGGCAGTCTAGGGAAAGCCTTAGCTGGAGGTCATGGACATTCTGAATGGAATGCAGGGGAAGGAGGAAGTGGCTTGTGCCTGAGAAGGACTCCACGGTGGTGGGCACAAACTGTTGCTGACCCTGGGAGATCTCAGAGCTAGGGGAGTTGTATCCAGATTCCCTGGGATCCTGAGAGTGGTGAAGGCATACAGCAGAGGACATCAGACCTGCAGAGCAGCACTGAGTAGGGAAGTGGTCTGTGATCTGTTGGACAGCATTGCAAACTTTCTCTCCCTGCCTGGATACCTTGGAACACCTGTTCTGGTAGAGTTGATTCCTGGCATCCTGAAACCATCCCTGGATTAGCCGTGAGATCCCAAGTAAAGACACCCTCAGGTCCTCAGCTAAGCTGACCAAACCTGGCTGGAACCATGTTGGGAGGAGCTTTTCCCTTGTGACTCCAGTACAGCTTTCTTTGGGCCCAGTCTTGCTTAAGTCAATAGAATAGTGTGGTCAAGTCCTTCCCTGCCCCTGTGGTTTGCCCTTAGGTTGTAAGTATAGAATCCCTTATTCCGTCCTTTATTATTGTTTCCCTCAATTAAACTGTTATAAACTTTTACCTTTTGCCTGCTGGTTCCATAGACCCTTGCCTAGGTGGGCTGAGTGACTGTTGGACCTAACTGCCATTCCTGTGACAGTTAACAGCTTGGCAGTAAACCCTGGTCTCCCTATCCAGGTTGGTCCTGTCTATCTGTCATTTCTGTCTCTCTCACCCCAGTGTGAACCCACAAATAATAATAGTTAGTATCCCTGATGTCCCTGCATTAGAGAGCTTGAGCCAGTGATGGGAGAACAGAGATTCCTCTGACCCCTCAGGATACTGAAGAACTCTAATGGGAAAGGAGAATGCGATAGGCATGGGTGGGGAAGGACAAAGAAGCTTGGATTATACAGAATAAATTGGAGATAATCTCAGAAGGAAAGCACTAATTGGCACTATATACATGTATGCACACATATATGGGCATGTATATGATCATATAGACACACATGTCTATATGATCTGATTGTGGTGATATACATGATCTTGAATGCAGGGGCTATTTCCTTTTTGTCTTCGTCTCCCAGTGCCTAGCACAGGGTCTGACACCTATAGGTGCTTAATAAATTCTCCCTGGTAGAAACCAATAGATCATAAGTTCCTTGAAATAGACACTTTCATTTTTGCTTTTATATCCACAGCAATTAACCTGAGTCCTAACATATAGCCAGTGTTTAATAAATGTCTGTTGATTGATGGATGGATGTTGTGGGCAAGGAGGAAAGGACATGCACACAAATATCTGTAAGATCAAATGTAATCGATGCCAAGAAGAAATTCAGATAAAATTCAAGGACAAATTTCAGGAAAGAGAGCTCGTTTTCAGTTGGGCAAATCAAGGAGAGCTTCCTGAAAGAGGCAACACCAGAATGAGAAGATGAGAGTGAGTTTTCCAGTTGGGTTGTCCATCTTCATTGCTTCTTCTACACTATCACATCTGATTTCCTTATAAGTAAGGATTAGAGGGGCAGTTAGATGCTCAGAGTGGATTGAGGGCCATGTCTAGAGATAGGAGTTCCTGGTTCACATCTGGCCTTAAATATTTCCTCACTGTGTGACCTTGGACAAGTCATTTAACCCCAGTTGCTTAGCCCCTACCTTTCTTCTACCTTGGAACCAATACACATTATTAATTCTAAGACGGTAGGTAAGGGTTTTTAAAAAAATAAACAAACAAGAAGATGTTGGTGTGGTGATCATCCAGAAAAAGTGATTGGTCTCTTTTCATTTTCTCTGTTCTCATGTTCTCCCACCCCAAAAGGATGCAAATTCCTTAAGGGACTGGGTCACCTAGGAAAGCACTTCATAGCAACTAACCACATAATAAAGGTTTGTTGATTTGAGGTGTGTGGTTTAATATTTTTTAAAGGGACCATAAAAGTACAGCATTAGAGGACCCAAGTTCAAATCTTGCCCTCGCTTTGCCTTACTACTGATATGACCTTGGGCAAATGGTGTCATCTCCCAAAACTTCAGTGTCCTCATTAGTAAAATGAGGAGACTGAGACCAGATGACATCTGAGGTCCCTTCAAGCTCTAATTCTATGAGTCTATTGCCCGAAGCTACTTTTGTCACTAATGAAGCCGGTTCATTAAATGCCTTTGCTTTGAATTAGTCGTGTCTCTGGATGGTTATTAAAAATAAACCTGCTGGTGGGGGCCCGTGACCAATTGTTTTGAGTGGATAAGAACTCACAGAAACCAGGGCAACTTGTCTAGTGCTGTTACAAAGTCCAGCTCAGGTACAACCTCCTGCATGAGACCTTGTCTGACCCCCAATTATTGGCAGGCATGTTTTCACTCATAAAATTGCTGTGATTTATTTCATATGCATATGAAATAATTATTTATTTATTTCCTAAAATATTTTATTCATATTCGTAAAAATATTATTTATTTCCTAAAAATAAAGAATAGATAATAAATATACATGATTTTCTTTAATGTGAGGATTGACATGCTTGGGTAGACATTCCCCTGACTCACCAACTGGTTTAAGGTCCATCGGTTACTCTCAACATGTTTAGCTAAGACAGTTTTACCTGGGTATGGCCACTGTGTACACCATAGCTTCTTGGAGTCACAGGTGATAGATGGGTGATTTGGGCAACCCTGACTCACTTGAACCCGATTTATGTCCAAGCCAAGACATTACTGCTCCTCTTTACAAACGAAGGATGAACACCAAGACGGGGATTAAATAAATATGGGGATCTAATTGATGTGCTTGACCTGAGGAATACCCGCGGACCTGACCAGCACAGGCCAAGGACTAAGGCATTTTTCCTAAGAGTTTTGTTTCCACTGCTCTTTGGTTAGACTTATTTATAAAAAGTGTCTTTGTTTATTCTTTTCTTTAAAAAAAAAAAAGATAGATGGCAATCTAAATCTAAGAGTTTGTCTAGCTAGTACTTTACATAAGCAAAATCTTTTGATTTCTGAAAACTTTTGAAATTAATCTTCTTAGTCTTTAAAGGGAAGACCAGGAAGGAGAGGACAGACAAAGAAGCCTTCTGTATCACAGCGTTTTTTTAACTTTCTTGCTCTGCATAGGATATTTGTTTTCTTTCAAAAAAGAAAATGACAGATCCTTCAAGTTCATCTTTAGAAAACCGATTCTGTATTATTTGTCAAGCACGGCATTGTCTATGTGAGTTTGAGAGATAAAAGAAAAAACATAAAAAATCTCTTAAGACATATTAAGATCCAGAACTAATATATAAGAAAAAAATCTTCTTAGGAGAGAGGAAAAAAAATAAGTGACACAATGGTAGACCTAGAAAATCAAATATGTCATTAAAAAAAATTCTTAAGTAGGATTTTTTAATCCCCCAGTTTTGTTTTGTTTTGTATTTGAGAGTGCTCAGCATCCTTCTGTAGGGTAGGACTCAAAACCTGGCAAGATTTCAAGCCGGTGGCATGTACATAATCAAAGGCAGGAATTTAAAACAAAGATTCCTTTTGGTAAGTTGTGGATGAGTCATTTCAGTCTACCCCCAATTCTTCATGACCCCTTTTGGGGATTTTTTTGGCAAAGATACTAGAATGGTTTGTCACTTCCTTCTCCAACTCATTTTACAGATGAAGAAACTGAGGCAAAAAGGGTAAAGTGACTTGCCCAGGGTCACACAGCTAATTAGTGTCTGAGGCCAGATTTGAATCATGAACATGAGTCTTTCTGATTCCAAGACCAGTGCTTTATCCACTGCTCCACCTATACCCCAACTATGGAGACAGGGGGTGGACCTAAAACAATTCCACCTCAGGAGCACCTGACAGACAAGCTACGTGGCATTCTTCACCTTAAGTACCTAATAAATATGAGTTTAGTTAAATGAAAACTGTCTGAGCAATTCCTCCACCATGTTACTTGAAGCTAAAAAAATAGCCATAATTGAATGGAGAGGGCAGAAGAGAGACAAAGGGAAAGAAAGCAGGTGCCTCTTTCAAGCAGCCCAGAAAAGGGAATTCTCAAAGGTTTTCAGACACTGCTCTGGAATCCTCAGGGTTAAACCCAGACTAGGGTGAAATGTGTGAGCAAAGCAGGGGCAGATGTGACCTTTCTCCAGCCCCCTGTCCCACTGCCAGGCACAACAGAAATCAGTTGTTGGCTATTTGTTTTTTCCTGTTGGCATGAGGGATTGATAATCCAATTGTAAATACTTAATTTTCAGACTGAACTTTTTAACCAAGAGTTTGCTAGCATGCAAGTCATCATCTTGGAACTAGAAAGGAATAATTAGTCTAAACCTCTTAATTTTATCAATGAGGAAACTGAGGCCCAGAATTATTACATGTCTTGTCTAAGGTTACATAGATAAGGGGCAAAACTGGAATTTGAATTGTCATCTTCCATGACCCCTTTGGGGGATTTTTTTTTTGGCAAAGATACCAGAGTGGTTTACCACTTCCTTCTCCAACTCATTTTACAGATGAAGATCTCTGGCTTTTTGCTATACCAAACTAGTCTTAGCTAAGGATTTGGGATCTAAATGCACATAGTAGGTGCTTAATAAATGTTGGTTAAATTAAACTGGATTGAACCAAATCAAGGAAATGCCTTCAAGGCTAACATTGAGACCTTTGGTTTATTTTGCAGAAAAATGAACAGAGAGGGTAAACTTGTGTGGGGACCATGGGCTTTGGACTTAAAAGGGAATTTAGGAATCACCTGGTCCAACTCTTTCATTTTACGGTTGAAGACATGAAGGCAAAGAGAAATTAAATGGCTTAGCCATGGTTACACGAGTCAAAAAGGGTAAGAGTGGGATTTGAATCCTGGTCTTCTGATCCTCTGACTCTAGATCCAATGTTCCTTCTACCACACCACGAAGAGCCACATAGCAGCAGATCAGAGTTTCCTTGAGGCCCATGACATCACCAAGAAGACTAATCGGGTTTGGAAGGTCATGTTCCCAGAGAGCTTCCAATCTATCCACTATTGTTTTACTGTGGCTAGTGACTAGTATGTCTCATGCAACTAAGATAAACCGTAGAAAAATTTGACATCCTACATGCCTCTTATTTACAAGGGTCTACCAAGATCTGATCCATTTAGGAAGATCTTTGCAGATCCAGACTTGTCAGACCAGTCCAACAACCAGCTCCAACCTAATGGCCCTGGCAAGCCCAGTGACTTGGGAGAGGAATTGTTGGAACTCATTGTCCAGTTCCCATGAAATTCAGCATTTTAGAGAAACCACTCAGTGTTTGAGTGCTACTAATAAAAATATCAGATAATATTTATATAATAAATAATATAATAGNTAAGTTCAGTCTCATATAGTGCAATCCATCCACTGATAGCCTGGCAGTGGGAAAATGGGGCTCCTTGTCTAGATAGATTTGGCAAGACTTATTTTAGCCTTCTTTATTAGCATCCATGTAGATAGTTCTTTGATGGGGATATGATTGGGGATGTAGACTCTAAACAATCACCCCGGTGCAAATAACAATAATATGGAAATAGGTCTTGATCAATGACACATGTAAAATCCAGTGGAATTGCGTATTGGCTACAGGATGGGGGGGAAGGGGTGTTGGAGGGGAGGGAAAGAACATAAATCAAGTAACCATGGAAAAATAGTCTAAAAAATTAAATAAATTAAATAAATTATTTATTTATAATAATATGTATTGTTATAATTATATATATATTTATATAATAGTATAATAGAAAATATTCTAAATAATTAAATAAATTAAATACAATTTTTCAATTAAAAAGTAAAATAAATAATGTAGGTAGTTCTTAAAATGGTGACACTCTAGAACTTGAAATTTTAAGGGAAAGAATTCTCTAACGTTAGAAGGGAAACTTTTCATTTGATCAATCTGACCAAGTATAGAGCTCTTTTATGAATCTTAATACACATCTCTTAGAGGTGAATGAGAGAGCTATTTTATCACCTAGCAGGGAAGTCAAATGCTATGTGTTATCATCAGGCATTCAGTAGATTATCCTGGCTTGGACACAAACCATTTAGCCTCCCTGAGCCTCAGTTTCCTTATTTGTAAAATAGGGATGAGAAGGTCTGACCCAGAACAAACCACATGGTCAATGATGGGATGATGGCTAAATAATTGTGGCATATATACATCAAAGAATCTCATTGCATCATAAGAAATTACAATACAAAGACATATGGGAAGATTTCCATGAAGTGAGGCAATGTAAGGAAAGTCATTTCAGCAAGGAAGATATACTGACCCCAACTATAGAAATAAGAATAACAAAATTCAAGAGACAAAGTCAGAAGAGGAATCAAAAGCAAAAAAAGGCCATTTTTGTGAAGGCTAGCAGTGTTAAATAAGATGCCTTTGTTTCAGGGAAAAATCTAAAAGGACTGGAAGAAAGTATGGCAAAATTTCCCAGTACTCTCTAAATTGGTCTTTTCCTCCTCTCTGGTTGTGGGTAAAGTTCATTGTCCATTTATCAGATCTGTCCAAGCCTATATGCTGAGGGAGAAGTCCTAGAGCAAGAGTTCTTCACCTTTTTTGTATCATAAACCATTTTGTCAGCCTGGTGAAACCTATGGATCCATCCTCAAAAATGTTCTTAAATGCATAAAATGAAACACATGGAATTACCAAGAAAATAAATTATACTAAAATAGATTTTTCAAATTTTTTTAAAATAAGTTCATGGATCTCCATATGCAGAGATGTCGAACATAAGGCTTTGGGCCTCAAATGACCTCCAACTCTCCCAAATATGTCCCAAATCAGATTAAAGTATAATTAGGAAGTATTTAACAAAATAAACAAAACATAAATAAACTTAATATTTTGTTTTCTAAGTTGATATGCACCTACCAGGATCCTTATGTACTGTTTGGTTGCCTGGCATTTCTATTTGAATTTGATACCACCAGTCAATATAAAGGCATTCTTCACCATCTCGGTATTTCCCTGTAGTAGTTAGGCCAAACCCTTTTGATGATTATGGATCTCACTTGGAGTTTTTCAGTGGCCTGGGGATTGGTGAAATGAACACATTATCCACAAAAGGCAAAATCTGTAGAAAATTTTCCATAAATAGAGAATTCTTCTTCCTCTTGGACTCCATAATGGTCACCCTCCATGATGGTGGCCGACATCTTTACTAAGTATATTTCTCTCAATTGTATGCCTCATTGGACATTAATAATGAGAACATCATTAAAGAAAATTATCTCTGCTACAAGGTGTGCATGAAATATAATTTATAGGGGAACCTTTAAGGCTTTCTTTTACTCTACCAAATCAAATTCTTTTTTATAATCAATAAATGGTCATCACAATGGAGTCTTGTGTATTTTCTTTACCTTCAAAGCACTGATGTGTCTGTCAATATGTGATCTGTTGCAAAATATCTTTTGCAAAAGCTTCCCTATTCCCTTCTCATTTATTCACCAAGGATATCTTTAAGATATATGTCTCTTACCCTCATCTAAAAATTTATAGAAATTAGAAAATGGGCATATAAGTCAGCAGTTATTAATATCTTTTGGATTACTTCTTGGGAGTAGTTATAATATTCTTTGTTTTTTCCCAGTTATTCAGTAATTTCCTCTACTTCAAATATGACCAAATCAAAGAATCTTAGAACTGAAAGGGACCTCCGTGGTTCTCAAATCCATTTATCACCCCAACTAGAATTGCCTCCACTCTTTGGCCCAGGGATTCCACTACTAGGCATACACCCCAAGAAGGTCATTGGGGAAAAGAAAGGCTCCATGTACACCAGTATATTTATTTGCAGCACTTTGGGTGGCAGCGTAAAATTGGAACAAAACAGATGCCCAGTGACTGTGGAATGGCTAAATAAATCATAGCCCATGAATGCAATGGAATATTATTGTGCTCTAAGAAATGATAAATATAATGATAACAGAGAAACAAAGGAAGATTTATATGAATTGATACAGTGACTAAACAGAGTCAAGAAAACAATATGCATAATGACAATGTCAAGTAAGGTGGAAAGAACAGCCACGAAATAACTGAAAGTGAGTGCTGCAAAATTACAAAGAACAAGCCTAGCCCGAAAAGAAGAGATATGAGGAGATAATACTTCCACGCTTTTGCAGAGGTGGGGGGTGGGGTTCACAGTTGTGGAACATCACATTTTTTTTCAGATTAATGTATTGATTGGTTTTATTGGCTATTTTTCCTCTACTTCTTTTTCTGTTAAAAAATATTCTTCCTATTCAAATGATTTTCTGGCAGGCCTAGAGACGGGAGGTCCTAGGTTCAAATCTGGCCTCAGACACTTTCCAGCTGTGTGACCTTGGGCAAGTCACTTGACCCCCATTGCCTACCCTTACCACTCTTCCACCAAGGAACTAATACACAGAAGTTAAGGGTTTAAAAATATATTTAAAAAAAATGATTTTCTGGGAGATGGATAGGAGAGGAATACAGGTAGAAATTTAGATGACGTAAAAGCAAAAAAAAAATTATCTTTTAAAAAAGCAAAACTAGGGGGCAGCTGGGTAGCTCAGTGGATTGAGAGCCAGGCCTAGAGACAGGAGGTACTAGGTTCAAACCTGGCCTCAGCCACTTCCCAGCTGTGTGACCCTGGGCAAGTCACTTGACCCCCATTGCCCACCCTTACCAATCTTCCACCTATGAGACAATACACCAAAGTACAAGGGTTAAAAAAAAAAAAAAAAGCAAAACGAATCTCTTACCCAATATTCCCAACTTCTGGTCATCTAGTCTTTGCCTATAGATCTCAAATGAAAGAGAATCCTTTACCTCCCAAAGCAGCCCATTCTATTTCTAAGATCCTCTAATTATTTTTCTTAAGAAATGATGAGTTAATATGCTCAAATTGAATCAGCTCCAACTTAGACTTTGGTGTATATCTAGTATGCACAGGCCAACGGATTTTTTTTAAATAAGTTTTTATTGCCTCATGCAACAGACTATGATGTTCAATTCAAATGTGGTGACTTCACTGTCCTTTGTTATGGAAATCTTGACAGACTTACCAGTTTTCATCTGTTTGTTGTCCTCCATCCAGTTTCATCTTTAAATGCTCCCAGCAGGATACAGCTTAATTGGGTCTCACGTGAAGTTTTCTATAAATGTGTGTTTTCTTCTACTGCTTCTCGCTGCTTTTATTTTATTTTGGTTTTTTAACCCTTACTTTCCATCTTGGAATTAATACTAAGTATTGATTCCAAGGTAGAAGAGTGGTAAGAGCTAGGCAATGGAGGTTAAGTGATTTTCCCAGTCAAACAGTTAGGAAGTATCTGAGGCTAGATTTGAACCCAGGATCTCCCATCTCTAGGCTTAGCTCTCAAACCACTGAGCCGTCAAGCTGCCCCCTCTCCCTGTTTTATGAGGCAACTGGGCTCATAAGCTTCCACCATCTTCCTCTATAAAATATTACAAGTGAGTTTGTAGTCTATACCATATTATCCTTGGCTGCCATATTTTTCCTTTGGCAAGGAGAGCAAGACTGTTGGATGATGCAGTTTCTAGGTTCTTTTGATCTTTCATTTTCTTGTAGTTTTACGTCAGTTAAGCCTGTGTAGAAAAAGGTGATTGTCTATATGCTAGAGGAGAGGTAGCATGATAGAAAGAGAAATAACTTGGATCCAAGAAAACCTGGATTCAAGTCCAGCCTCTAGCACATATTGCCAATATAAACTTGAGCAAGTCGCTTAATTTCTCACTAAACTCAATTACTATCTGAGACTATGTGGCAGAAAGAAGGTGATAAATTGCATTGGTAGAGAGTTCCTTCGTCCAAGACTTGTTAGTCCAAAAATTCCTTATTCCAATGAAATCATAGGTCCTGTTCCTATCCCAGTCAACATCTTTTACTTTAGCTATTTCCCCACCTTTTTATATTAGTATTTTGTTAAATAACCAAGTTAGAATTTTTAAATTACATTCTATTTTAGAACCGGTATTTACTAGAGTTCTTCCCTCCCCTCTCTGCCTCATATAAAGATTAATTTTCCCAAAAAGGTGATGAAGCTGGTCTTCAGACATGATCAACCCATCTCCCTTGGCAGAACTTTCTGGTCATATAAGGGCATAAAAAGTCCCAATGGAATCAGGATCTCTTCCACTTGGTGGATATTTGAAGACCACCCAAGTCACCATATCTTGCCCTTTAGATAATGCTTTCCAAGTAGAAACAAAGGAAGCTCATATCTAAAGAAGTGTCGCTGAATCCTTGTTACATCTCCTTGCTTGTTAGGGATAAATAAATCTCATTTCATCCAAAAATAGAACATGAGCTATCAGAATACCAGGATCAGACCCAATTCTGCCACATACCTAATTGTTATTTGTTCTACTAATTTGGTATTCGTTTTGACCTCTGCTCTAAAAAGTCAATAGTCTGCCTATACGCTGAACTCTAATTCAGAAATGACTCCTGAATTGATGACCATCATTTCCTGTCTTTTAAACTGTTTGATTTTTTGAGGGATTGGGAAGTAGGGTAAGGAGGAAGATAGAACTTGGGATTTCAAGAAGTGTGGGGACTCCCAGAACCAGCTTAGATTGAAAATTCCCATGTCATTCATAACCTTAGAAGGTTCCCTAGAACACCAAGAGGTTAAGAAACTTCCATGGTAACCCAGCCAACACGTAGTAGATGTAAGTCTTGAATTTTGGTCTTCCTGACGATAAGGCTTGCCCATCATCCCCCATGCCTTGTTACCTTTGTCCATTAAGATAGGTCCCTTTTTTTCGGTGTGGTATTTATTGGCATTCATCATGCCTAGTGTCTCCTGACTCTCATCTTCATGAAAGAGGCATGAAATTTCTATATAATCTCTAAGCTTTTGGTCTTTTTATAATTCTTAGCCATATTTTCCAATATTTTTTCACTCTTGTGCCATATTTCCACCTTTGCACTGAGGTCAACATGTAGTCCACAAACAAGTATTTATGAAGTGTTTACTATGTATTAAGCATCGGGATACAAAGAAAAGGCAAAAACAATTCTTGTTTTCAAGGAACTTCCATTCCAATGGAGGAGACCACATAAATCAACATAAAAACACAAGATATACTGAATAGCTATAAGGTCATCTCAGAGGGAACACAAGAGCAGCTGGGGAACAGAGGACACAACAAAGGCCTCCTTTAGAAGGTAGAGTTTACATTGTTGGGTTTGTACCCCAAAGAGATCATAGATAAACAGACTTATATGAAAATATTTATAGCTGCGCTTTTTGTGGTGGCAAAAAACTGGAAAATGAGGGGATGCCCTTCAATTGGGGAATGGCTGAACAAATTGTGGTATATGCTGGTGATGGAATATTATTGCACTCAAAGGAATAATAAATTGGAGGAATTCCATGTGAACTGGAAGGACCTCCAGGAATGGATGCAGAGTGAAAGGAGCAGAGCCAGAAGAACATTGTACACAGAGACAGATACATTGTGGTAAAATCAAATGTAATGGACTTCTGTACCAGCAGCAATGCAATGACACAGGACAATTCTGAGGGATTTATGGAAAAGACGCTACCCACATTCAGAGGAAGAACTACAGGAGTGGAAACACAGAAGAAAAACAACTGCTTGAACACATGGGTTGAGGCAGACATGATTGGGGATGTAGACTCAAAACTACCACACCAATGCAACTATCAATAATTTGGAAATAGGTCTTGATCAATGACACATGTTAAAACCAGTGGAAATGTGCATCGGCTATGGGGGGGGGGGGGAGGTCGGGAGGGTGAAGGGGAAAGTAGGAGCATGAATCATGTAACCATGTTAACTTTTCTAAAAAATAAACATTATTAAATGTTAAAAACAAAACAAAACAAAAAAAGAAGGTAGAGTTTAAGCCAACAATGAATCTTTAAAAAAAGAAGCCACAAGGCAGAAAGAGAGGAGGGAAAGCACTCCTGGCATGGGGCACGGACAGTAAAAAGTCAAGGAATCAAGTGGTAGAGCACGTCTGGTATATAAGGAAGTAGACAACCATATGTCCATTTAGTTCAGAAGGTCTTACCAAATTTTCTCTAGAATTTCTCAATCTTTTTTCATCCTCTGCAGCAGATGTTGACACATAAGTTGTAATAATCTTCATGATGGTCTTGCAAAGACTCATCATGGTGTGATTACCAAGTGCCCCATAAAATGATATTTCTGCTTACTTCTGGGAACATGATTAAGCCAACCCCACAACAACTCAGAGTAAGTGTGATGTAACAGAAACAGTTCTGGATGTGGGAGTCAGAGAGCATGAGTTCAGTATGGTACAAGGGAAAGGGAGTTGGTACAAGTTTTCCTTAAATTCCTACTCTGCCCCTACTACCCAAATGACTGGACAAGTCATTCTCTGTGCCTCAGTTTCTTCATCTGTAAAATGAGAGGTTTGAAAGTGATGCCTCTGAAGTCCCTACCACTTCTAAATCTATGACCCTGTGATTCACTTCTCAAAGGATAATCCATGAGCTATCCTTCTATTTGCCAGCAAATTTTCAATACCTCCTGAATTCATTTGTAGGAAGAATAGCACTATCAATATGTTCAGATCCCATAGCGGTAGGTAGATTCATGGATCATTGGATGAGGATCTCCTATTTAGAGTAGCAACCATTCAATTAATGTTTCCAGACAGCCTAAAAACTTTGCAATCTGTGCTCACTTCAGTAGCACATATACTAAAAACTTTGCACTCTTAGTGCCTTCTGTCTCACCTGAGCCATTGCCAAAGCAGAAGGGGGCCAGACATCAATTCATCAATCAACCAGTAAGTGCTTGTTAAGCCCTGACCCTTTGCCAGACACTATGCAGCCCCTGTCTTCAAGAAGCTCGCAGTCCATCAGGAGAGACAGCATAGATATGTACAAACCCATGCAAAATAAATAAAAATAAATGCAAGATTGTCCTGGCCAAAGAGCTCATCATCGAGACACTGCCCTACTGGCAATGACCCTCTCCATACTGTGCCAAGCTGGAGCTGGGAAGGCAGAATCAAAGCATTGCCTTGAGATTATAATAAGAATGATTGCTGGCATTTATAGAGGACTTTACAACTATTATATCATTTGATTTTTCACACCAACCCTGAGAGGAAAAAGCTATTATTATCCTCCTTTTACAGATGAGAAAATTGAGACAGAGGTTAGATGACTTACCCAGGACCACACAATTAGTACATGTCTGAAGGAAGATTTGAACTAAAGTCTTTCTGACTCTAGCTCCAGTACTCTAGCCAATGCACCGCCTAGCAACTGCTTCTTAGACTGTACTGTCAGGCTTTCCAACTTTGTAGAATCTCCCAGACTTTGTGCTCTATTGGCACAGCAGTGGAGAACCTTCAGTCCATTTCATTGAACAATAAACCATCAGAATAAGGCACAAGAGACTTGGACTATAAATGTAAGGAATTATTATTATGAAGCAATGAATTAATAATAAAGCATTTATTCATTACTTACTCTGTTCCAGGTACTGTACTAAGCACTGGAAACATGAATAGATTCAAGCAAGATCATTCCTTTCCTCAAGGAGTTAATTGGGAAAAGACAAAACATGATGGGGAACTGGTGGGGAGTAGGAGGATAGAGTACCTGCAGTATGACATGGTTTGGAAAAGACCAGGAGGGATATGGAGGCTTGGTTCTGCTTAAGAGAAGGTGGAAAATTCACCTAGCAGAGCTCAGAGTGCCTAGGGCAAAATCTAGGCTTCCATGAGGGTGGGCAGAGTATAAGTGGCATGTCTTGGGCACAGGCCCTGTATAAACACTACCATGTGATTCAGAATAGTGAGCAGTTCCCCTACAAATGAAAACGTACATGGACCAATTCTCCAAGCCAACTCCCCTGCCCATCTCCCAAAAAAGAATGGCACATGGTGGAGTGTCCATTTTTACTCACATTTATAGAAATAAAATTAAACAATCTGGAACAGTGCATTTCCCGGAAGCTCCAATCTAACTTTGATGCCAAATTCAATTTTGTTCAACAAATATTTTTAGGTGCTGACTTTGGGCAAAATACTATGATCAACACAAAAGACAGAAATATTGAAAATGATAATATCTCTGCCCTTAAGGAACTTACATTCTATTGAAGAAGGTGAAGGAAGGAAGGGCATGAACATAGATCAGTAAAATACAAATAGGTGTGGACAAAAGAGATATCAAAAGTAGTCTGGGAAAGTGGGAGGGGAGCAAGTTCAAAAAACAACTGGGTTTCTCAGGAATCCACCATAGTGGTACAGTGGAAAGAGCACTGGCCCTAGAATCAAAGAACATGGGTTCAAATCATTTTTCTGATGGGATATTGGACTAGTCACTTTATCTCTCTGAGTCTCAGTTTCCCCATCTATAAAATGAAACAACTGCACTCAATGATCCCTTTTCCAGCTATAGATTAATGGCCCAAGGTAAAACTATTTGATTTAAAAGCTTTAAGATTTCTTTTTCTTCTTCCTTCTTGACTTCTCTCCATCCCACCATAATACCTCTCATGCCTCAAGGGTAAGGAATTTTTACTTGGAAGTTGTGGAATTCTATGATTCTAGACCCATTTCTCGATGAATCATGAAGTCTCCTACCACTATCAGGATTAGTCTGTTTTCTGCTTTCTACTGGGAGGATTAGTTTATTTCATGTTATATTGTATGGGGGATGGACGGGACTGAATTAATAGCTTTCAATTCATCATCTTTGCCCATGTCAAATGGGTGAGAGATTAATGTCTTTTGAACAATTTTAATTTGTAAATCAAAAATTGCTCCTTAGTGGGAAGAGTGGCTAGACCCCAGGGAATGAGCAATCCTACATTTAAATCCAGTGGAACACAGTTTATAAAGCCATTTGGGGAGGCAGGAGGTTAGCAGCTCCAAGACAACTTGTACGTGTTCCCCGATTTCAGGCAACTGAGTAGATTTCATTTTAGCATCCGTGCAATGAGAGCTGGCCTATTTTTGGAAGTTATTATTCATCAATCAATTAAGTCAGGAGCTTACTTAATACTGAAAAATAATTTTCCTGGCCTCCTGCTTCAGTTAGAGTGAATTATGCTGTGATAAACGGGCAGCAGAAACTTCACCTTGAAATGTGGGCTGTGATACAGCGTGTGCACCTCCATCTGCTTTGTGAGGTGAGCATATGCGGTCGTGGTTATTAGAGTGAGAAGCAAGGCTACGAGGCTGGTGCTGGGCTCCTCTAAAATTCACAAGCTGTTTCCTTACACCCCCCCCCCTTTTAGATTTATCCTCTTATTTTTGGTGAAGGATTTAAAGAATTTGTTTCAAGGAAATGTGGCTTTGAGGATAATAATATTGCTGATCCAGTACCATGGAGAGAGTAATGGATTTGGGGGAAAGGAGTACTGGGTTCAAATTCCATTTGTGCCACTTCCTACCTATCTGACCTTGGGCTAATCTCATAACTCCCCAGTATGTTCATCTGATAAATGAGCGGTTTAGGAGAGCTGACCTCTAGAGTCTCTTGGAGCTCTAACTGTATGATCTTATGATTCTGCTGATGATGATGCAAAAATATAATAGCCAACAAGTCCCTAAGGAGACATGACCAAGTAACCTAAATTATATACCAGAAATTGGCTATGCTTCATAAACAGACAAGTAAAAGCCTCAAAATAGCCTTCAGAATTCAACAAATAAACTGTACCAGAATGAAAACAATGTCGTGACACAGACAAAACGACTGCCCGTGATCACCCGCTTCTCACAGTGACCCACAAAAATGAAAGAACAACATCTTTAATAGATATTGTCCTACTGAACGCACGTAACCTCTAAACCCCGTGGAACGAACAGCTCTTAAAACAGAGAAACAGAGGAAGAAATGAAAATGCTAGGACCTCAAGGAAGGCATAGAGAAAAAGCCAAGTTCCCTATACACTAAAACATTTATAGCAACACTCCTAGGAACAGTAGGTGTTATTACTATTATGATTGACTTCTATAACTGGATAAAAGTAGGAAACAGGCTCATCTTTGGTAGACCTACCAAAAGTATCCTTGAGACTACTCCACTGGTGGTAGCAAAGACCTGGAAACTGAGGTCCATCATTTGAGGAAAAGATAATCAAATTGATATGTAAGTATAGTGGAATTTCACTGAACTACAAGAAACAAGGAAAATAATAAATACAAAGAAGTATGAGAAGTCTTACATGAACTGATGCAGAGTGAAATAAATGGAAAACAAAAGACTCAGATTACAGAGATGCAAACAATGAAAACTGAATGATGCAAAAATCGTAACGGGCAAGCTTGGCCCCAAAGAAGAGAAATGAAGAGATGCTCTCAACCCTAGTCCCCTGGGTGGGGAACGCTACACTTCATGTCAAGTTTTTTTCAATGTATTGATCAGTTTTGCTGAATTTGTTTCTCTCTTTTTTTTTAATGCTTTGTTATAAAAGATGATTCTCTGGGAAGGGGAGGGGGAAAGGAATAACTTTGGATTTCATTATAAGGAAAGGAAGTACAAGAGAAATATAGGCTGGCCTTTTTTTTTTTCCTTTCCTGGTATCAGCTGAGGAGTATAAGTTACCAAGGCCTTCCGAGTGAGGCAGTCACTCACCCAGGGTCAGTATGAAGCCATAAGCGCATGGACCTGCTGTTTCTTCCACCCTTATTGTGTTTATCCTTTCCTGACTGAAGTGAAAAAAGGATTGAAGATGGAATAAAAATGATTGGATATAATCTTGTGGGCTTCAAAAGGCTGGGATAGCTATGAGTGACTGAATGGTCAAAGAACTAGATGGTCAAGGCTAGATTTTGCAGCCAGCCAGGTCTTTAGAACCCAAGCCAGCAGCGAACCTGACCATCGTCAGAGACATTTTTCCAGAACGACTTCTTTCAATGGCTATGCAACATTTGTAAGTGAACTCAGTGGGAGAGGCTACTTTGTAGAAACTGCTTTTGTTTTGAACCCACTCTCCCCTGTGGACCACTGGGTGAATCCGTCATGCTTTAGAGTATGCCCAAAGAGAATTTATTGACTGGGATCAATGTGAATCTGGAAAGGGTGCCTGGTATGATCTAGACACACACCAGAGCCTTGGTCTGATTAAATATGTTCATCGGTGGATGAACATCATAGGATAAAGTGGACGACACAACGGAGGGGGACCAGGAGCATAGGCATTAGAGTAGCTGGCAAAATCAGGAGCCCAAATTGGACAGGCTAGAATAATGAAGCACAGCTAATAAAGTTAAATTGTATAAGGATTAATTGGCTTTGATTAAAAAACAAAAATCCATTGTACAAGGAGGGAATGGAGGAATTGTATATAAAAAACAGTCCATTTGGAAAACCCTGAGGGTTTCGGAACACAGAAAGCTCAAAATGAATTAATAGGGTGATAGAACTTCCCCGAAGACTAATGCCATCTTAAGATATATAAGAAGTATTCTGAGTTTGGAGGCTAAAGTAAAACTTTATGTTATAGAAAACTGTTGGGGATGGAATTTGATGAGGGAAACTGAGCTTTCCCTTTTTATTATCATATAATCTAGAAGAGTCAATAATTCTCGATTAAGTGTGGAATAAGTCTCGATCTAGACCTAGAGTCAGGAAGACCTGGGTTCAAATTCTAATGAAGAGAAATCACTGTTACACTGTATTCCCAGTTTTCCCATTAATATCTAGATATTGTGTTCCATTTAGGAGGCCACATTACCAGAAGGACAGATGGGATCCATGTAGAGAAGAATCATCAGAGTGATCAAAGATGCTGAAACTATGCGAAATGAGGACCGGTTAAAAGAACTGCTGATGTTTAATCTGAAGAACACTCGAGATGGTGGAGAGAGGGAAGGGAAGGAGAAGACATGCTCTCTATATTCAAACATCTGAAGAATTGTTATACAGAAGAAAGATTCCATTTATTCTGTCTAGCTCCAGAGGATTATATAGGACCAATGGATACAAATTATAAGGCAGCAGATAATGACTCAATAAAGCAAAGAACTTTTTAACCATTAGAGCTATATAAAAACAGAATGGGTTACCTCCTGCCCTGATGAGTTCCCTACCACTGGAAGAGTTTAATGGAGTCTGAGATAACCATCTGTCAGGGAGGTTGTAAAAAGATGCTCCATACTTGCGTGGAGGATTGGACCAGATAACCTCTAAGACTTCTCCCTAGCCTAAGAGTCTTTGGTTCCATGCTCCACTAGAAGGTTTTGATGGACTGGTTGGGGGGCCCCTGTCTAGATTCACAGCCAAATGAGGTATGGAGGGGATAAGTCTCCCATTAGCGGAAAGAACACTTAAGGTGGTGAGTTCTTATATGATGTGGCAAAGATCATCTTTATCTTGCTTGCCGAAGATAGTAAATACAGCGAAGATGCTCTTTCTTCCTTTGGGGTATAATACACTTGTCCAGAAAGGCAGAAGTGATAAACTATGTGAGCCCAGTTGTTAGCTTTTCCTCGTTTAATTTAGATTCTGAATGTCTCCGCAATCTTGGATCAGCATAAAGCAGTAAATGGGATAATGCTTTACCATAAGACTATATGGCAAGATGTTGTGCTCGTATGTGTCTGTGTCTGCATACGTCTGCTAGATTTCTGTTCTTTCCCCATCCTCCCACTCCCCTAGAAATGTGAAACCAAGCTTGTAGTTCTTGTGACACATGAAAATAAATGTCTAAAAAGCCCCAGATTTTAAAACCTGCCAATAAAATTGTTCTTCCTGCTCATTAGTAGAAGTTTTTGCTAATGAGGATAAGCTTTAAATTCTGACTCTCACATGAAAATGTTAATGATGGAATGTGGTAGCAAAACATATTTCCTCCTATTATCATGCATCCTTAAAAAAAAAATTAGCAGCTGCTTATATAACTTTAGAGTCAGTGTGGGGTTTGATTGACTGCTAGGCTTGGAGGAAGAAAGGCCTAAACTCAAAATCTGCCTCCGAGATTTAGGAGTTGTGTGACCATGGAAAAGTCTCTGAGCCACAGTTTCCTTATCTATAAAATGGGGATAATTCTAACGAGTCATGTCTACATGATGGGCCCACCAAAGACTTCCTGGTCACCACTTATAAGCTCTTTTCTCCACCCCCTAGCTCTCACATGTCACATCTTAGAAACCAACCATAGTTTCTTTTGTTTGTTTGTTTGTTTGTTTTGTTTTTTAAACCCTTAACTTCTTTGTATAGGCTCCAAGGTGGAAGAGTGGTAAGGGTGGGCAATGGGGGTCAAGGGACTTGCCCAGGGTCACACAGCTAGGAAGTGTCTGAAGCCAGATTTGAACCCAGGACCTCCCACCTCTAGGCCTGACTCTCAATCCACTGAGCTACCCAGCTGCCCCCAACCATAGTTTCTTAATTTGCTTGAGCCGCCCAAAGGGGCAGTGCCTGTGGAATCTGTTTCCTGTCTCATTGATTTCTTGGTTCTTTAACTTCCTTCCTCTGAGGACTTATCTATACCTGAATTTACTCAGTGGTCTTTGACCTCCAGGTTGGTTGCTGAGAGATGACGTTAAAAAAGGCAGCATAACAAAGAGAGAAATTCTCTTCCAACCATAGAATGCCAGACCTGGAGTCATATCTGACCTCAGATACTTCCTAGCTATAGGACCCTGGGCAAGTCATTTAACCTTTCCTGCTCTCCTGTCTTAGAATTGATATTAAGACAGAAATTAAGAATTTTAAAAGGCATGTTAGCTTGAGTGGCTCCGACTCTGTGTTCCAGAGATCTTAATACCCAGGACCAAAAGGCTCCTTCCGTTCTAGCTCTGATTTTGAGGAATGAACAGCCTTCTCTCAAAACATTTTTTGCCATCGTGGATTTTTTCTTCATAGTCCAGTGACTTGAGAATGTGAGGATTCTGATTTTCTAAGAGAACTACAATAGAAAGCTCCCAGACTTTAAGCTAAAAGATTCATGGCAGAGTCCATTCACCCTCGTACAATGAAGAAGTAACGAAAGCCACTGAAGCCAGAAACCAGAAACAAATTCCACGACGTGGTCCCCACTGAAACTTTACGAGATGGCAATTATAGGGCCAGCAGAGCAACAGGGAATAACAGCTAGACCAGCGAGGAGTCCTTCCTGGTAGAGACTACACACATCTGGCAGAAACTTCATTAGATATCAGTGGCTACTCAGCACCGGAAGCCTCCAATGTCCCTCTCCGTGGGTCCGTTAGATATATGGGCTCCCTACTTGTGTGTTCTTGCACTGGTATTAATCATGTGTATATGCTTTCCTACCGATGGTTTGTAGATTTGTAAAAGTGTGCTCCAGGCTTACAGGGCTGAATATTCTATTTCTACTTTTCTTAATATAATATTTCATTAAATGTCTTAATTCTAATCTGTCCCCAGGCTGACTAATTAAGCTAAACCTATTGGTGGGGGCTCATAAACTATGGTTCTGAGTGGACATGGACCCACAGAGTGCTCGAATTGGGAGTATCTTATCTAGGTGTCTACTGTGCAATTTAGATATGTAATCCCAGGGGCTTTGTGCTTAATAAATATTTGTTTTCAACAAAAACGAATCCCACAGCTCCAACGTCAGCATTTTCATTTAATTGATTGGTAGAGAAGGTAAATGACTTACTCCAAACCATGAACGCAAGAATTCTTCAGGCCCAATAACCATCCCTCCAAAAAAAAAAAAAAATGTGCTCAGTCTTCCAGTTGCTCAATATGTCCCCAGATCACTGTAGTATTTTATGTCTATCTTTTATATACAGGCCAGTCTTACCTTGGCCTCCAGTTACAAGCACAATAAATAAAAACAAGACTTAAATCAAAGAGAGCCTCAAAGAATCTACAACCCAGCACATTTTCTAGTTAAATGGAAGGTGCTTTGACCTCATGGTGCATGGGGGCAGGAGGAGATACGGCACTTTTTGTATTCACCACTAAAAATCCCTGGAAGAAGAAGGAGGTAAATAGCAAGTGATTTCCTTAGCCCACCCTCCTGTGCTTTGTGTACAGTCCAAACTAAAGCAGATTTATTCACTGGTCATAAAGTGTCTCATGATAGGGTGTGTTTTGGCGACTGGAAGGGACTTCGGAACCTTTGGGTAAGTAGAGTAACCCTCTATAAATTTGCTGATCCCACGCTGGGAGGGGCTTTTTGCTGGGGCTTGAGCATGGCAGGGAGCTGGGTTTCTGGCTCTTTCCTCTGCTCGCACCCCTTTCTTTTTATGCTTACAATAGCCAGTGCTTAAGCTCCAAGTGAAGACAAATGCCTGCCCAAGCTAAATGCTGGGCTAGAATTCCCATGGTTCTCAGACTCCTCCCTGATCTCAGATGCCAGGATGCCCTTGGACAGTAATGAAAGGCCAGCCAAGCAAACGTCTTCTCCAAGAGCTTGGGAATATGCCATCCAGTTGGACGAGTTCATCTGTAAATACTTATGAATATGTAAGCATTTAATCAGTGCCACTTTCCTCTGTGAGGAATTCCCTCGTGGAAGGCTCTGAATGGGTAAACATCTCATCCACAGGTGCCCCCACATCTGCCACTGCCTCTTCTAGAACTTAATTGGAAAGGGGGGGGCGGCATTTTGAGGCACATTTATTCACATGCTACCAATTTCCCAGGAGCCATGAGGAGATTTGGAGTCCATTTTCCTCCCAGGATGCTTCGAGTGACTGGTGCTCCCCTGGCAGGGTGCCAGGGCTCTGGTTGACCATCTATGGCATCATGGAGCAGGAATTGGTCAGATTCCATGACAGGAAATCCTAAATTGGTGGATTCTCCTGATGCTTTGTCAATTACTTCATTTCTTTCTCCTTGTAAAGTGATGAGGGAGCACCATGCTGGGGGTCCAATCCTAGCTCTGTTGCTCAGTGCCTGGGTAAATCTGGGCAAGGACTTTCCCCTCTCAGGGTCTCAGTACTCTCATCTATAACGTGCCAGAGCTGCGATGATCAACGGTGGGTGACTTAACTGTCATCAGCAAGGCAAGGATCCAGGGCAACTCCAAAGGAGTCGTGATGGAAAAGGCTCCCCCCTGCCAGAGAAGGGACCGGTGGAGTCTGAGCGTAGAGGGAAGCGTGCCAGTCTTCACCTCGTCTCCTCTAAGTCTTGTTGCACAACATGACAAACATCGCATTGTGTGCTAACCTGAACAGCCAATCCCTGGAAGGAGAAGGAGGCGAAAGCAAGCCATTTCCTTAGCCAGTCCTCCTGCGCTTTGTGTGCAGTCCAGTCTGAAGCAGATGTATTCACTGGACATAAAGTGGCTCCTGACGGTCAATGTTTAAGCTCCAAGTGGAGGCAAATGCCTACCCGGGCTAAATGCTGGCCTGGAAATCCAAAGGTTCTCAGGCTCCTCCCTGACCTCAGATGGCAGGAGACCCTTGGACAGCAACAAAAGACCGAGCAAATGTTTACCTCTCTTCTGGAGAGGGAGGGAAAAACATGGATCACAAAATGTCAGAAAATGATTACTAAAATGCATATTGACGAATAATCTGGAAGAAATCAAATAAAATATTTTTCATTAAAAAATAAAGCAACAGGGAGGGGAAGAATACAAATCATGTAAACCATGGAAAAATCTTCTAAGTCAATTAAATAAATAAATTTGAAATTTATTAGTTAAGATAATTTAGTTAAATTATTTAAATAAATAAAGTTGAAGTTTATTAGTTGACAGGATGTAATTAAATAAATCATTTAAATAAATAAATAAACGTGGAATTTATTGGTTGATGTGATTTAATTAAATAAATTATTTAAATAAATAAATAAACTTGAAGCTTATTGATTAGCATGATGAAATTAAATAAATTATTTAAATAAATAAATAAATAAATGGACTTGAAAATCAGAACAACATGCGAGGTTAGGAGCTGAGGACCTTCTGACTCCAGATGTCTAACCCAATATCCTTGAAATCCATGATCCTGTGAATTCCCACATGGCACCATTTCTCTGCTGTTGGCCAAGGGCTAGGTCAGTGTTAGGAGCAACGGGTTCCCATGCCAGACTCAGAGTCACTTAATAATAATGTCGGTGGTCACATCACTTCATTTTCTGACTCTTTCCTTATCAGCTAAATAAGGAGGCTGCACTAGATATTCTCCAGAGTCATTTAATCAATCAATCAATTAATTAATTAATTGATCAATCAAGCATTTCTAAGTACCTACTATGAGCCAGTCAGTAGAGATATGAGGACAAAAATGAAGTCAGTCCCTGACCTCAAGGAACTATGACTAGCCACGGGAGATGTGTCTATTTTCAGGGTGTCCCCAAAGTCTTAATGCAGTTTCAAGGTATTAAAATGAATTATTAAAACTTTAAAGAGCACTAAGACTTTGGGGACATTCTGTAGAGGTAAATATAAAAAAAGATGGTTGGGGCGGGGGGAGTTGGAAGCATTACAGCGGGAGTCCTGCCCAGTCTTAGAGTTTTTATGTGCCTCAGTGGATACAATGTTCTCCCAGCCCAAACTTTAAATAGCCAATCTTTGGCAACATTGTGGAAAGAGCATCCACTCTGGAGTCAGAAGACCTGGATTCAAATCCCACCTCTGTTGCTGACTATCTGTACAGCCTTGGTCAAGTCATATAACTCCATGGACCTTGATTCTTTCACCTGTGAAAAAAAAGAGACCAGGACTAGAATGTCCTGGGAAGTCCCATCTAGTTCTAGACTAGAATTCTATGACCTTCTAATCTGCAAAGTCCTCATTTTTCTATTCATTAACAATCCTATTGGCACAGCCAGAGTCACGTAATTATTTTTGAGTCTGCCAGATTAGGGCATATGGTGTATTATTTTGGAAAGGTAACTACTGCTCCCATTTGGAGCCAGAGCCAGGCAGGCTGAATATGCCTTAGAAAAGGTTTCCATATAAATTAATTTTCCCTCTCAACTGTGTAACGATAGTATATTAATTTTTTGCCCTTTGATGCATGCAGACTTGAGTTGGAGAAGATTTTATAATGGTCTCCCATGATACCACTGGTTCAGTAATTTGAATTTCTTAGCCTAGAGTTTGAGTTGTTTCTTGTTATGTGTCTGCATGCATGCGTGCGTGCGTGCGTGCGTGTGTGTGTGTGTGTGTGTGTGTGTGTGTGTGTGTGTGTTTAAGATGAGACTGACAATCTGGGACATCCATTCAAAAAAAGGACCTTTGAGCACCACTATTTGACTTTTTTCTTTTTTTTTTTTTTAAACTTTACCTTCCAACTTAGAATCAACACTGCATATTGCTTCCAAGGTAAAAGAAAGGTAAGGACTAAGCAATGGGGCTTAAGTGACTCACCCAGGGTCACACAGCTAGGAAGTATCTGAACACTATTTGCCTATTCATTAATTTTTTCCAAAGTGAAAATGAAGAGATGGGCTCTTTGGAACATTTTTTTTGCACATTTAGATTCTTTGCAGGAGAAGGAAGAGACCAAGTATTGAAAATGAGGGCTTCAAAGCATTTTTCTTTAGGCCTGATGGGGTGCTTCTGTGGACTTTAATTGGAGTCTTGCAGCTCAAGCCCTTTGGGTGCTTGGGAAATTCAGGGGTAAGTCCCAGGGCTGCCTCCACTGGAAAATAAATGGCTATGGGCAATATTTTTTTTAACAAACAAACAAGAGATTTTCTCGTGTTAATTTTTAACTGAAGTGCCGGATTTAAAAGAAAAGGGGACACAAAGATAACTGAAGCTGCCAAGTAGACCCACTTTTTGCACTCTGAGTCTCAGCTCCTATCTTAGTTCTCCATTTTGGGTCTCGGGCTTGAGAGCTCCCTTTAGAGTCACAATATGGTTCACAAAAAGACCATCTTGTTAATTTATTTGAAGAATTCTGATTAATTGTTTACCATCTCAGGAAGGGAGGGAGAGAAAGTCAGAAGAAGGGAAAGAATTTGGAACTCAAAACTTTTTTAAATGAATATTTAAATATTTATTTGTACATGTAATGGGGAAAAATAAAATATTATTTTTAAAAATAAAAAATTCCAAGAGCTCTGATCTGGCTCAATGAATTATCAGGTAAGAATAAAACTGGATCATGGGATCATACAATAGATTTAGAGAGGGCAGGGACTTCAAAGGCCATCTGGCCCAATTTCCCCTTACTTCTGCCTAAAGTCACATTGGTAGTAAGGACCATAGTATGTTAGAAGTAGAACTGGAAGGGACTCCAAAGGCCATCTAGTCCAAACTCCTCATCTTTTAGCTGAGGAAAATAAGGTTCAAAGACGTAATAAGTAGAAGAGTCTAAATTCGAACACAGGTCCTCTAATTCTCATACCCTGACTGAGCCCAAGTTCTCTGACTGCATTAAGTGATCTTCCCAATGTACTGAGCTGCCTGTCATTTTGTGAAACAGAAGAACAAAGTTTATGGGAAGGAGTTGATTCCTTTTTTTTTTTTTTTTTTTTAAGAAAAATTTTCCATGGTTACATGATTCATGTTCTTACTTTCCCCTTCACGCCCCCAAACACCTTCCCCCATAGCCAATGCGCATTTCGACTGGTTTTAACATGGGCCATCAATCAAGACTTATTTCCATATTATTGATAGTTGCATTGGGGTGGTAGTTTTGAGTCTGCATCCCCAATCATGTCCTCCTCAGCATGTGTTCAAGCAGTTGTTTCCACTCCTGTAGTCCTTCCTCTGAATGTGGGTAGCGTCTTTTCCATAAATCCCTCAGAATTGTCCTGGATCATTGCGTTGCTGCTAGTACACAAGTCCATTACATTCGATTGTACCACAGTGTATCCATCTCTGTATAAGGTTCTCCTGGATCTGCTCCTTTCACTCTGCATCACTTCCTGGAGGTCTTTCCAGTTCACATGGAATTCCTCCAGTTCATTATTCCTTTGAGCACAATAGTATTCCATCACCAGCATATACCACAGTTTGTTCAGCCATTCCCCAATTGAAGGACATTCCCTCCTTTTCCAGTTTTTTGCTACCACAAAGAGCGCAGCTATAAATATTTTTGTACAAGTCTGTTTATCTATGATCTCTTTGAGGTACAAACCCAACAATGGTGTGGCTGGATCAAAGGGCAGGTAGTCTTTTAGAGCTCTTTGGGCATAGTTCCAAATTGCCATCCAGAATGGTTGGATCAGTTCACAACTGGAAGGAATTGATTCCAGAGGGAATGTTATCCAAGAAACTGGCCTTCTAGACAGAGAAGAGTGGTGGAGAAGCAACCCAGCCTAGCAGAAAGGATATTGAGGGGTCAGCTAGGTGGCTCAGTGGATTGAGAGTCAGGCCTAGAGATAGGAGGCCCTGGGATCAAATTTTATCTCAGACACTTCTCAGCTTGGTGACCCTCCACAAGTTTCTCAGCTCTCATTGCCTAGCCCTTACTACTCTTCTGCCTTGGAACCAATACATACATAGTATTGGTTCCAAGGCAGAAGATAAGAGGAAGGGAGTAACAATGGAAGGAACAATGGGAGGAAAGAAGAAAGGAAGGAAGGAAGGAAGGAAGGAAGGAAGGAAGGAAGGAAGGAAGGAAGGAAGGAAGGAAGGAAGGAAGGAAGGAAGGAAGGAAGGAA
>NC_058134.1:23408165-23416630 GCF_016433145.1 Gracilinanus agilis | reverse complement strand
AGGAAGGAAGGAAGGAAGGAAGGAAGGAAGGAAGGAAGGAAGGAAGGAGGAAGGAAGGAGGGAGGGAGGGAGGGAGGGAGGTTGAATAATATTACCTGAGTTCAAATAAAGGGTGTTGCCACCCTCATGATCTTGGAAACCTTTTTGGACTTCAGTTTCTTCATCTGTAAAATGAAGCTGTTGGACTGGAAAACCTACCTCTAAGTGAGTCATCTTGAGTTCTGAGTGTCTTATTGACAAGGCACCAGTGATTGTGTCTCCACTCCATCAGGAAGTGCCCCCCACCTTGGAAATCTCCTAACAAAGGCTCACACTTTGTAATCTAATAAGGCTGATGGAGGAATTCATCAAGTTAATCCAGCACTTCCTGGACTATCCCCTTTTCAAGGAAAAAAAATTGTTTTGGTGTCTCTATGCCACACAAAGGCCTTTCTTGATTTTCCCAATTAGCATTTTCTACACATGCACAAATTGTTTTGCTTTTACATTTCTATATATTTTTGCCCACTTGCATTCACGTTGTGGGTGTATGTCTTCTCCCTCTTCCAATATAAGGTCCTTAAGCATAGGATAGTTTTTCTGCTTTCTTCTCGCCTCAGTCTTCCTTTTCTAGCTAGTCATGGAATAGAAAAAAAAAAAAGTGGTTCTAGAGGAAGAGTCTGATTCCCATCTCTCTAGTCTTCCTCTTCATCTATGTCAGAAAATGTGCTACATTTGGAGTCAGGATGCTATTGCTGGAACCCCAACTCTACAGCTTACTATCTATGACCCTGGCATAACCGCTTAGCTCTCTGGCCTTGGCATTCTGATCTGTAGAATGTCCCTGCGCCGCGTGCCTCACAAGGTTGCACTTTGTAGCCCTTAAAGCACTACGGAATTATGAGTCTTCATTGCAAGAGACCAGATTCTCGAGGAAGGAACAGGAAGCTCAGGCTATGAGACAACTGCTGAGGAAGGAGCCTCCTATCTTTCATGGGCCTTTCCCAAACCTCAAGCCTCCCCATTGCCAAACTCTGCTGCCTCCACGTTGGCAAGCTTTAGCCAGATCTCCCCCAGAGCCATCGCTCCCTTCACTTCCTGGGCAGATTCAATCATGCCATCATGCTCTGCTCTCCAGTTTTCCCCTTTAGAACATAAACTCCTTGAGGACAGGGACTGTTTGTTTTCACACACACACACACACACAAGTACATGCATGTATACACGCATAATACATATACATGCAAGCATATGTGTATTGTCTGTGTATGTGTGGAAATACACGTGCATGCAGGTATGTGCATGAGTGTGCATACATGTATATAAAATGAGTGCATATGTGCATGTGTATGTTTAATTGTGGTGCTTATCGCCATGCCTGACACACTGGCATTCAGTTGTATCTGACTCTCAGTGACCCCATTTGGGGTTTCCCTGGGAGATGCCTGGAGTGGTTGACCATTTTCTTCTCCAGCTCATTTCACAGATGCAGAAACTGAGGCAAACAGGGTGAGTGACTTGCCCAGGGTCACCCAGCTAGTGAATGTGCCAGATTTGAACTCAGACAGACTCATCTTTCTGACTCCAGGCTCAGTGTTCTAACCACGATGCTACCTAGCTGTACACAGTAAATGCTTAATAAATGTTTTCTCATTACTTCATTCCAATCTGCCTGTTTCCCAGCTGTGCTCCCCGAGGACAGGATTTGCTTCCTGGGTTCATTAGAAGAAATCTTACTAAGGGGGCAGCTGGGTAGCTCAGTGGATTGAGAGCCAGGCCTAGAGAAGGGAAGTCCTGGGTTCAAATCTGATCTCAGACATTTCCCAGCTGTGTGACCCTGGGCAAGTCACTTGACCCCCATTGCCTACCTTTACCACTCTTCCACCTATAGGTCAATGCACAGTATTGACTTCAAGACGGAAGGTGAGGGTTTAAAAAAAAAAAAAAGAAGAAGAAGAAATCTTACTCTGTCCCCTTCCCTTGGTCTCCGTAGTTGAGATCAGGGCTGCCTGGGCACAGGTAACGGTAATGGTCCCATCCCAGCGGTCCCTTTAGGACCAGTGGTGAGGGAATGATTCAAGCTCTTCCTAGAGCCTTGCTATCATCCTGAAGTTGCCTGGGCCATGGCTGGGGCCTCCCTTTACAGCCCTTCTTGGTCTTCCAGGGAAACAGTACTAGTCGTATGGAAGCCAGCGAGTCACCGAGCCTGCCCAGAATGCAGGGACTTCAGACAGATACTTAACCCAGTGTGTGGCCTCACACAAAACACATGCAAGAAGCTAGAGCAACAGAAAAATCCAAGTACCCCGAGTGGAACCGATTTGCTGCATGTCTGAAAAGACAAGGAGAGAGACTTCTGATTTCAGTCATTTGGCATCAACTTAAGGGTGATCTCAGCCACTCCTCCAGAGTGAGGAGGATGGAACATTTGGGGGACTGACAGCCCCCAACAAGGGATCAAAGAAGTATCAGATTGGAAAAAGCCAGTAAAAAGAGCTCAAAATGTATGCTGGTGCTAGTTTCTATTTTGCTGGCCCCCCCGGTGGTTCCTTTTCAGGATAAATGATGAAATGTTGGTGTCATCATAAGGCAGGAGACCAAAGGTTGGAAAGCCAATTGAGTCTCTTTGTTGATTTTGTCACAAGATCATACATCACAGAGCTGAAAGGGCCCTTAGAGATCATCCAATCCTTTCATTTTGTTGATGAGGAAATTGGGACCCTGAAGAGGGAGCTCATTTGCTTATGGTCACATAAGTAGTAAATGACTAAAACAGGATTTGAATCCAGATCCTCAAACTCCACATCCATCACATTTCCCACATTACCATGTTACTATCCCATTGTTGTCCCTTCTCTACTGTGATTAGTGTCATCCAGTCCCCTGACCAGCAGTTCATTTTTTTCCAGTGACTTTCTTCTTCATTTCTAGGCCTTTTTCATTTATCCATGGGACCATGATGCCATTCAGACATGCAGTGAGAATAAACAAATAGTTAACATCAAGAGAGACTTCCAATAAAACCTATTCGAGACTCTAAACCCAGAATGCACCATTACCCATAGTTAAGATGGTTCCCTGAAAGGACATTGATTTTCCTGGTACTCTAGAAAATGTTTTAAATTCCACTGTAAGATTAGCAAGACAGGTGCCCACGCTAAGGAGAAAGGATGGCTGAGCATAAAAGAGTTCATTTTAATTGGTCCACCACCAGAATAGATACTCCTTGATGAAACAGATTGTTTTGGTTTTTTTATTGATATTCCCAAAGTTTAGGACACCCGACACAAGTAGACAGTCGATAAAATGCTTGTCAGTGGATGGAACATATAAGTAGAGCTATGCAGTGGGAAGAGACAGGAAGCAAAACAAGGAGGTCCTCAGCTTTCCAGCCCCTACCTCAAAGATCCCCAAGATCATCCAGAGTAGAGAGGCACTCCAAAGAATTTCCATTGCTTCCTACTAAGCTTTAGGAGGGATCCCTAGAAATCAATATGGGGAAGTTGGCATTCACAATTTCCCAATGAGATCATAAGAGGAACACTCAGATCCAAAGAGAACAGTTGGTCACCTAAATGGCCTAGTGAATCAACAATGTACTTGCTATCCAAAGTCAATCGGGAAGTACTGCGGAGAATTCAGAGGAAGCACCAGAGTATAATTATACCTGCCATTTCCTTCCTTGTGTCTAAGTAGCCTCAACCCATGCTTCACATCCCAGCCCAGATACCTTACCTTTGGCCCTTCCATAGTCATCCTTCTCAACATCTGAAACTGCTCTGTCTACACTGAGCATCTGCCTCTCTCCCTAGGGGAAATGATCAATTCAGTTTGAAAATCTACATGAAACTGAGCTGTCATTATCGAAGGTTAGTAAGTGAAGATTCCATCTAGTCCAGTGGTTCCCAAACTTTTTTGGTCTACCACCTCCTTTCCAGAAAAAATATTACTTAGCCCCGTGGAAATTATTTTTTTTTATTTTAATAGTAATTAATAGGAAAGATAAATGCATGTGGCCATCACCACCTCCCTGGATTGCTGCAGCACCCACCAGGGGGCAGTGGCACCCACTTTGGGAATCACTGAGCTAGTCCCATCCACTCATCCATAATCTCAGTTTTCCTCTGCCTCTCATCATGTAAGTATCTCTCTTATGTTAAAGGCGATTGAAGCATCCCTCTTAATTCCATCTACAAGCAGCCTATGTGTTCTGCTCAGATTGGGAGATTTAATGAGAATGGCTCCCTTCTTTGTCCTTCCTTCCATTCCTGGTCAGTTAGAAGGGTCCCTATTGTGTTTTCTTTGGGTCCTCTCTTGTCTTATGACAAAGCAAGGAGTTGTTCTAAGGTGGTATGAACACCCCCTAATATAATTGCAGTCAGTGAACCTTCTCTAATATAACTGCACTCAGGTGTGAAGATTATTGCAAGAATATTTTTCCTGCCAGCTAAATCTTGATCTCTTTTATTCTTCTTCTATTTGAATAGAGCTCCCAGTTCCATTACATTCCAGCTGTCAGACTCCAGGGATGTTTTGCTTGGTTTTGCTAAACTACTTTGTATTCTCTTTCTTTTTTATTCTTTGTTACAAGGGTTGGCTCACTAAGTAGGAAGACAAGGAAGGGATATATTTGGAAATGTAAGTGATGTAAAGACAAAAGATATCAATAAACATTTCTTTATGAAAAGTTTTTAAGAAGTTTTAGCTTCTAGAGGAAAGAATGCTCTAACCACCAATAGTAAGAGAAATTAAAATCAAGATAACCCTGAGATTTCATCTCACACCCAGGAAATTGGCGATAAGAGATAGGAAGAGTCAATGTTGGAGAGATTGTGGAAAGAAAGGCACAACGATGCATTGTTGGTGGAATTCTGAACTATATGGATTGCAAATCAAGTGGCTAAAATATCTATGCTCTTTGACCCAGAGATCCTACTGACATACACCCCAAAAAGGCTATTGACTTTTGTCAAGGTCATATACACCAAAATATTTATAGCAGAACTCTTTTTGGTAGCAAAGATCTAGAAACAAAGTAGATATGCATTAATTGGGGAATGGCTAAACCAACTGTGGTATATTCGTGTATTGGAATATTACTGTGGGATAAAAAATAAATGAAATTATTCTTGCTGAAATCACATTTTAAATGCTGATTTTTTTTCTCTTCTCTCTGTCTTTTCTTTAAAAAAAGTTCCTTGTTATACACTATGACTATGATAGAGGAAAAGGATGCAGAAGGAAATTTAGACAACGTAAAAACAAAAGATAAAAGTAAAAATGCATTTTCTCAAAAAAAAAAGTCTTGGATCCTTCTCATATCCTGATAAATAGCTTAACTGAGTTTAATTAAAAATAAAATTTACATTCAAATGTTTCCATAGCAACCATCTCAGATGCTTCTGCTGATGCAGACTGCCTCCTTGTATTTTATTTTATTTTTTAACTCTTGCCTTCCGTCTTAAAATCAATACTGTCCATTGATTCCAAAGCAGAAGAGCAATAAAGGCTAGGCAATAGGGGTTAAGTGACTTGCCCAGGGTCATACACAGACTACCTTCTTTTAAAGATCCACAGCATCACTCCCAGCCCCAACACCATCATCATCATCATCATCATCATCATCATCATCATCATCATCACCTGTCTGGGTCTGTTTAAAGCTGTTGTACATTCTGAACATAGAAAGGATTTTTGAAGGTAAATTTTGACTGGAGGTTTTTGACTTACACTTTGATCTTGGAATGTAATCGCTGTATTGTAATCCATTTGATGTCCTAGCTTGTGGTCCAATGGGGTCCAGTGGGTTCAATGAATCCAATGAAAGTTGCAAAAAAATCAGGGGGTAAATGGCACATTTGAGCCTAGGGCAGTCAGCAAAGGGTAGAGAATGACTGCAGCTGCCCCACAAGCTCAGTGCTTTGGAGAGAGGGATTGAATCAAACAAGTGAGTCAACAACATCCATGTTGAAAGAGTCCAGATGTCGTACCCGTTTCCCTAGCTGAAATTCTCTTGTACGAGCTACCTGATCTGAGTCCGTCTCTGAGATGTCAGAGCTCTAAGGTAGCTGAGGCTCCCAACCCAGTCTTGGCTTTGGTTGACACTACAAGAATCCTTTGGGGTTTGGCTTGTTTTTTCATTTGGAAAGAGAGCTTCCCAAATGCCTCCATTTGCTCTAGGAGCGGACACCCTTCCCCTACATGGGGGATAGAACATTTATTGTTATAAAGCACATGATCAGAATACCTGGCGGTCCCCTAAAACTACAGCCAATGCCAAAGCTCTCCAGAGGTCCTTCGTCTATTCAGACCCATCATATTGGAGCCCCCCATTCCTCCAATCTCCCAGGCTGTGCCAAGAGAGACATCATTGGGGCAGCTGGGTAGCTCGGTGGATGGAGAGTCAGGCCTAGAGACAGGAGGTCCTGGGTTCAAATCCAGCCTCAGACACTTCCCAGCTGTGTGACCCTGGGCAGGTCACTTGACCCCCATTGCCCACCCTTACCAATCTTCCACCTAGGAGCCAATACACAAAAGTTAAGGGTTTAAAAAAAATTAAAAATAAAAAAAGAGAGACATCATTTCAAAACAGAAAAGCATTTAATGAAACATAATTGCAAAGTAGTAACAGGCTTGAATCTGGTGGTTAGCATTCTCACCATGCACACCCCCAAAACTGCCACCTCCTACTCCAACAAGAGAGGCGGCGAGCCCTCCCTCCCTTCCCTCTGCCAGTGTCCTCGATGCGGAAGAAGAGAGAGATGAACAGTTCAAGCTTGTCTGCAAATACCTACGGCTGCTGCCAGCCTCTCAGCGTCCGAGCTGTGTCGTCCGGGCAGCTCCCCTCCTTCTCAGCCTGCTTTGGGAAGTGGGCACAGGCTGGCGTGGCTGGCAGGCACCGACGTCTTTGCTGCCTTTTTCTCCATCAGCCTGTGCCTACCAGTGGCACAACTTCTCTTCTGGCCTCTGGATGCGGAGCTTCTCTCCCAGCCTCGGCGCCTGTCTGCCTGCTTTTCTGTTTGGATCTGTTCCTTCCTCGGGCACCCTGACTATTCTGCCAGCCTCCTCCAGAGAGTGTCCACTGACTAAATCCTCATGCCCAGACGCCAAGCTGCAGGGACCCCTGGCCCAAGGAGCACTGTCCAATGAGCCACACTCCTTGGGTGCTAGGCTATGGGCAAACAACAGATTGCCCTGGAAGCATCCATTCGAGTCAGCAGCATCTCCGTCCCCTATTATACAATGAGAACGGACTGGCAAGTCATTTAAAGCAGCTAGATTAGGTAGTGGTTAGAGGGCTGGCCCTGGAACCAAGAAGAATGGAGTTCGAATCACACTTCAGCCACATGCTGTGTGATTGCAACAAGTCACTTAAGCTCTCTGCCTCAGTTTCCTCATCTATAAAATGAGGATAATAATTGCACTAATTCACAGGGACATGATCAATAAAATGATGTATTTAACAAAATTCAAAACGATACAAATGTTATCTATTCACCTTTTCAAAAAATTTAATCTTGACACAGGCAGAATATGTTTAAGTGGATTGCCTGTTAAAACCATCCTTTGGAAAGATGCCCCTTACACCCACCTTGTATAGGAAGGAATCTGAGGTAAGAGAATACCCACACACAAAAAAAAAAAAAGTCCTTAAAGGGGGCAGCTAGGGGACTCAGTGGATAGAGCCAGGCCTAGAGATGGGAGGTCCTGGGTTCAAATGTGACCTCAGACACTTCCTAGCTGTGTGACCCTGGGCAAGTCACTTCACCCCCATTTCTTAGCCTTTACCGTTCTTCTGTCTTGGAACCAATACACTGTATTGATTGTGAGATGGAAGAAAGGGTTTTTTTTAAATATATACCTTAAGTGTATCACGTCCCTGGCATCTCTACAGAAGTACTATCAAAAATGTCCAGGTAGCTAGATTGAGCACTTAACTTGAAGTCATAAAGAGCCAAGTCTGAGTCCTGCCTCAGATTGTGTGACCCTGGACAAGTGACTTAACTTCTGTCAGACTCAGTTCCCTCATCTGTCAAATGGACTTGATTCAAAATAGCACCTACTTCACAGAGTTGTCAGAATGGTCAAACAAGGTAAACATACTTAAAGTGCTTTCTAAACTTTAATGTACTATGCGAATGGGAGCTCTTACTATTATTTTCACTAAACCTGGTTCCTGAAAGATTAAATTGGGAGTGTGGGGAGCAAAAGCACCCAGCAGTGGCTTTGATACCTAGTACCTATGTGTATTGAGAAGAATCACTGCTTCTCTTCTGGGCCTATGTTTTTTCTATCTGCAATAAATAAATAAATAAATAATCAAGACAGATAGGACAGGCATTTGAAAAGGAGGCTTGGGGGGCAACTGGTGGCTCATGAGAGTCAGGCCCAGAGATGGGAGGTCCTGGGTTCAAATCTGATCTCAGATACTTCCTAGCTGTGTGACTCTGGGCAAGTCACTTTACCCCCATTGCCTAGCCCTTACC